>NW_018165712.1:50973-62797 GCF_001263595.1 Phalaenopsis equestris | reverse complement strand
TATATATTTTATTATTTTTTTTATTTTTATTTTTTATTTTTTTTAAGTGGAGCACTCCCTTTTAAAAGTTTTCACTCAAGACAAAGTTTAATGATAGGTTCACACAAGGGAAGTGAGTCAAGGTTTAAAGTGGAAGTTGCTAATTAGATATCATAATGGCACCATAAATTTATAGAAATTATGCTACATTTTCAAGCTAATAATATGCAATAAATCGATCATAAAACAAATTACTACCCTTAAACTTGCTCAAGCGACTTAAAAGTTTTAAAACCACATCCATCATAAAAAAAAAAAGAAAAATTATTCATGGTTAAAAGCTTTTGGCCAGATTTTCTCCTTCCTAGATTTGCTCTGATATCAAATATGATGGTGATAGGTAACTTTTGGTGAGACTAAAGAGTGTGAAATAATTAGAATCTTTATTTTAATATATGAAGAAGTGCTTAGGAGTTTGTGATAGAGTGATGAAGGATTAGAGAGGTTATGGTGACAAAAATACCAAGACTAGTCCAGATTGGGCTAAGTTTGGTCTAATTTTAAATATTATTTTTTAAAAAGAAGTTTTAGGGTAAATATTTACAAATGCTCATGGATGCTTAGCTTATGATGTGTACTTAAAATCCGAAGTGGATGTTTGGATTTAGATGAGTTTCTACAGGTGTTGAGGAGTAGGGAACAATATTAGGCCTTAAGGTTATTTAGCTTAGTCAGATCTATGAGGTGTTTGGAATTGTTGAGAGGCTTTGATAGTTGTTTTGTTAATCTTAAAGATATTTAGAAATGGGATTACGAGTGGTGAGGAGTTTAAAAAAGTTGGTATGGATGAGTAGAGAATAGCTTTTAAAAAATATATAATTACTTAATTTCACCTAAAACAATACACACTCGACGCCACCAAGCACCAAGCAAAAAAGAGAAAAAACTATAACTAAAATATTTCATTTAAGAATTTAAATAGTTCATTACAAACTAGTCCTACTTATAAAGCGTTCATCCAAAAAAATTCAAATAAAAAAAAAACTTGAGGAAAAGATAGGTGGTCATTAATAAATGAAGGTAATCTCCTTCATAAATTATTTTTATTATGAAAAACTCATACGAACCTCCAAATTTGAAAGATCAAAACATCCAGAAACTAAATTTAAAATTTAAATAATATGATACAAATTCAATATTTTTTTTATTGTGCTCTTAGGATAGGTTCTTGATTGAGCACTTTCCTGGGCTCCTGCTTGAGCTCTTATAATAGACATTGAACTTCATTTATTTGATCTACAGGATGTGCTACATCAATTAAGGATAAAAGGCATGTTAATGTTAATGAAAATGAAAATGTTAAGTTCATTCGAACTCATCGCTTTTATATATTAAACCTTTACTTTGTCATTCTTCCAACAGCTACCTTCCTGTAGTATGACTTGCAATATAATATGTTAATGACATGCTCGTGTAGGAGAAAGGAAAAACCAATACTAGAGCTCAATATCATCTGAGATAGAGGCAATCACCTTTTTGAAATAAGTCAATATCTTTATACTGATGTAATTATGTAATCCTAATTAGAAAGATTATTAATTAGGGAGATTTAAATACATACCACTTGAAACTATGCTATTTACATATCTAACACCTAAGACTTTGAATTTGCTCACATAACCCAAAAGTCTTCAAATAACATTAAAAATACCAAAATAAGTATAAATGAGGTTGACTCTTCATCATCATCTCTATCACTTGCATCTGATTCACAATTGAGTCATTATCATCCACCTCAATATCGCACAAAAATTGCTTCACTACCATGGATGCTTCCAACATAAATGCAACATTTGTCATGAAGAACAACCTCAAAAGATTTTTTGACAACATGGGCAATGAGAAGGTGGCGAAGAGTATCGAACACATGAGCTCAAGCAGCCAGCTCCTCAAATCTAGAATAAATTTATGTAGAATAGATGAACAAGCACAAACCAATTTACTGCTTACAGTAAGAGAACCTCACTGCTCCATTGGTCAAAATCTGACAAATACCAAGCTAAAACAAATGCATGCCTAATAAAATTCCTGCATTTATAATTACTTATCTAGTTTAAATGTAATTTTTCATTTGCTAACATAGTTGGAGTGAATAAATAACACGATTATTAATGGCTCAATCATGTGGGGAAACTTTGTTTAAATTCATAAAAAGCCACGATCATAAACACTCACGATCTAGGTAATGACGGCATCCTTCAATCAATAGCATTGAATCAAATGCATAGTGTTTAACAGAACACAAATATCTAATAACTTTGATGTCTTAATAACATTAACATCTAATTCACTCCGAAACATTCAGCCTCACAAAATATTAGTGGTATTAGCGGTGTTTTTATTTGGGGACAAATTCTGGATTCATAAATGAGGCTACTAATAAAAGAAGGAAGGGAGCTGAATAAATTAACGAAGATGACGAATCTGAAGCGTTTCCAAACAGAAGACGCATGAATTATGAAACAACACAAGCTCCCAAGAAGAGAGGTGGTCGTGCTCCTGACGAAATCGAGGCAGAGAAGAACAACGTCGTTATGGAATGAAGAAGAAGAAAGAAATTCGCAGATGCCCAAATGGCAATAAGTTGAAACTATTAAAAAACGAAAAACTAATGGAGAGGTCAAAGAGTATACCACAAAATGATGACAAAGATGTGATTATACGAGATAACTTGAGAAACTCAGGGAGGAGCTGCGCTCGCCTGAGAGAGAGCTTTCGTCGGCCGGAATAAGTTGCAGCAGATGAAAGCAACAGCGCAATCCAATGATTGATTGAAGAAACTAATAACACTTTTGGATGGAGTTGAAGAAGCCAATTTACACCTCCGACTAAGATCGGGGATGGGGTCTAGGGTTCGATAACATGGATAGAGAGAGACATTTCGGAGAAAAGAAATTAGGGTTCGAAGATTAAAACTCCACCGCAACTGGACCTGTGACACGTGGCAGATTATGCACCTGATCGCGGATGAATTGTGCGCCAGAAAAACGTCGCAGGACATGCACTTGATTAGCAACTTGATTTCGACTTAGGTTCAATTTATAAATATACAAGGTTAGGAAGATTTGTTTAAACCCGGATGGAATTTAATCCAACTCATTTATTATTATTAATAAATAAGCTCATTTATTATTCAATAAATAATTAATAATTTTTTTATTTATTATTTAAATAAAATTTAATCCATAAAAGAATATTTATTTATATATTTAATAATAATATATAATAATTTAATATCAATATGTATGATATTTAAATATTTTTTTCAAAATATTATATATTTTATCTAATTACATTAAAACTTACTTATAATGTATATATTATTTTATATGCTTGATATAAATAAATTAGATGCTAATTTAAAATTTATTTAATTGTTTATTTATTTAAATATGAACACATATATACATGTTTAGCTCAAACTTAAATAGAATATGAACAACGTAAGATTCGATCAAGCACTGTCCAAACTATGATATACTTGACTCAGCTATCGAGTACAGCCTAAGGATCATATGTTGCACTTTCTTGAGTTTGATTTGGATGAAGATGGATGAACACATATATACGTGTTTAGCTCAAACTTAAATAGAATATGAACAATGTAAGATTCGATCAAGCATTGTCCAAACTATGATATACTTAGCTATCGAGTACAGCCTAAGGATCATAAGTTGCACTTTCTTGAGTTTGATTTGGATGAAGATGGTTCTTTACATGAGGCGGGATCTTTAAATAAATAAAAAATAATTTAAATATGGAGCACTTAATTTTCATCGATTTACATATATATAACACCTAAACATAAAATTTTATATAAATGACACATGAAAAAAGTGTGTTTCACCGTTAAAATTTTAAAATAGTGATAATTTTGATATGATGTAAAATTTTTGGATGGTATAAACATAAAAATAAAGTTTGCATGTTAAAATATGTAAATACATAAAAATTAGGTGATATCTACATAAATGCTGCAAGGAAATTTAATCTATCCTAAATGATCTCATGCTTACACGGATAAATGTATAGATTTGATTCAATGTTATTGATTGAAGGATGTCATTATCACTTGTTTGACTTGAAAGTTTTTTTCAAGTTGAGTTATGAGCCAAAATCGTAAATCAAATTTTAAGGAAATTGGGATGTACCTCTAATTGACCTATACAGATATTTTGTAACAGCCCAGCATCTATCAATATTGCTAGGAATCATTTGCATCATGACAAGATCAAGCATATTGAAGTTGATAGACACTTCATCTCTAAAAAGGTCAATAAGATAATTATGTTGCTATGTTACATCCCAACACACCAACAAGTTGCTGATGTCTCCACCAAAACTCTTCAGTTACAACCTCTACAATCGAGTTTGAGGTGTGAAAATTTGAGAAGCTTTAGGTGGTGCTTCCTAGGATGAACCAGCAGGCTATCCAAGATTTTATGGGAGATTTTATTGAATATCAATTTGGAAACTCTTTGATATGTGTTTATTTATTTCCAATTTATGTTTCTTTATTTTATTTATTTCAAAATTATTTTCTTTCCTAATTTATGTTGGATATATTTGAGAAGTTTGTAAATTAGGAGGGAATGATTTCCCTATGTATCCACCCTACTTATAAAATCAAATAATTTTTTTCTCTAAAAATCTAATTTTCTACATAAGTATTACTAGATTTGAATATTTTCATTTCAAATATTTCAAGTAACTCATTAATATACCTAGAAATGAAGATAACATTTTCTAATTATTTCACTTAAATCCTAAGATATGAGTTCTCATAACATGCTCATTTCAAATTACTTATTGTATATGAGAATTCTTAACAAAAATATCCATTTGTACTTCCAAAATATTATATCATATACAATAACTTAAATATAAATCATATTATCTCCTAGTATTATGGTGAAATAATTGTTATCCATTTTACCCTTCATAAATTTATTATTAATAAAAAATACTCAATTTATCATACCAAGTTATAAAAGTTTGTTTCAATTCATATATAGATTCTTCAATTTAAATATACGATCTAAAAAATCATATTCTCAAATCTCAAGGGTTGCTCTATAAAAATGTCCTAATCTATTAACTCAATTCAGGGAACAAGCTCATGACAATCATTCAATAAAGTTTGAAGTTCTTACAATAAACAAAAGCAAAACAATGACATCTAGCTTTTCCATGGGAAAAGATTATTTTGTCAGCTTGAAAAAAATTGATTCATTATGAATTGTAATCATCTCTAAGGACAATCATAAAAATTCATATGTAACTTATAATCTGCTAAAAAAAAATGATGCATAGCTTTAGCTCATAGCTCAGCTTATTTATTTCAATACGAACCAAAATTCAAATTGATTTTTTAGTGATTAACGATCTTCGAGCTAAATTCTCGCCCCTAGGCACTGTGAGGCATTTGAGGTATTTTGGATTGGTTTAGCTTCAATATGTTATACCTATAAAGGCTATTTGGTATGAGGATTTAACCTAAATCCTACTAAATAGCAAAAATGGCAACTTCAAATCCTATAGAATCTTAAAGCTCGTTTCCCCTGTGTTTTGCCTTAAATCCTTGATTAAGTCAATCCTATTGGAAGGTGGATTTGTGGGATTAGTGAGTCTAAGCACCTGAGGTGGTGGAAAGAAGGAAGAGAATGCGAAGGTAAGGGTGGTAAAAGTGGAACCTTTGCTTGATTTCTATTTAGTCGAGCCTTAGAGAATGACAAGTCCCATTTGAGATATTTTAATTGGCTAATCAATTATTGATTGTCCATTACAATCTTTGATTGCATAATATTAAAAAAACCGAGACTTATCACTTAAATGAATTAAATGAAAAATATCAATTTTGAAAGTGATACTTATTGGAATAAATAAACATAGCTAATTTGGATTTTTCTAAAGATAAGCATTAGTAAATCTTAGAATTTATTCTATGCTTGTTATCCACCATGCAATGGTGCAAGTGTCTATCATGCAAGTATACGTGTTGCTCAAGTAGTATTCATATTTTTAAGTTTGAGTGATCAATCTCAAGTAAACCTTTGTTATTTCTCAAATTAGTTTATGTAAAAGTCTATTTATTCATAGTTTAATTCAAAGTAGATTTTGATTTTAAAAGGTTTTTAAGAGTACCAATTTATTTGGTGAAAATATAAGGTGAGGTAATGAGTTTCAAATGTTTTAAAATCTTCTCAGAATTGGTTTAAGCAAGGCCTAAGTTCCTTCACAAGATTCTCTATCATACAAGACAATCAAGGACTAGTGTGTCTTATTATCCTCCAAGATATAACAAATACGAATCATCATTCCTCATAGAGATTGTGAACATTCAATGACAATATTCTTATTCCACAAAATGTTTGTTCTTTAGTTTATTTTCCCTTCTAGTCTTCATTTGATAGTCCTAAATTACAACATGTTTCAATAAATCAAATGACTTGTTTAAAGCGCAAATTATAATTTGAAAGGTTAAAGCATAAGCAAAAATCATTCACATACACAAGAATCATGCATGAAATCACTTAGATTTTTAAAAACAATCCAGAGAATGAATGTTTTAAGTACTAAATAAGAGTGAAAACACAAACATGCAATTCTGTGAGAGTCAGACCAAATTTTGCAACGAAAATTAGATAGAAACAACCCAGAAAGAAATCCTTGCTCCCAAACATATGCTTCACCCAACTTGATCTTCTTATTTGCTTCCTTCACTTTCACTATCACTCTTCACTCAGAAAATGAAGCAATAATGTGGCACTATGAATGTTGTTGCACCGCTAGGTAGCGTTGCGAAGCTACTATGAGGAGTGGCAACATTAGAATAGAGTGCCACTTTCGTGAAGTCCAAACTTTGAATTAGGGCTTGGGGCATTATTGAATTGCGCTGTGGGGTTTAGGGTGTTGAAGTGATGTTACATGGGAGTTGGAGCGGCGGCCTCTAACATCATAGTGTCATATTCTCAAGTTTTTGAACCCAAAAAAATCCATCTTCGAGCGCTATAACACCACTTCATCGGTGTTGAGGTGCTATCAATGGGGAACTGTGGCGCTATGTTATGGGCGCTAGATCAATTTTTATAATGGTTGTCTAATCGATGTGACACAAATATATCAAGGAAAATTATAAAAATGACATAAAATGAAAGAAAAGAACCTCATAAAATACACTATTTGGCATACATATCAAATTCTCCCAAACTTGCACAATTTTTACCCATAAGTCTTTCTATATCCAAGTTTATGACTGGAAGTAATATGGTAGCTTTTATCTCCTAATTCATTATTATTTAGTATTATAATAATTATATACAATAAAAGTGTATAAATATTATTAAAAAAATTAAATTAATATTATTTAATTATATCTTCACAATACTACTTTTAATATTCTTTTAATATAATTATCCTTAAATTATTGAATGTATTTTGACTAAAATAACATAGATTAATAAGTATATTTAAACTTAGTCATTTTTTCAGCCAAATAATCTTACTTTAGAATTTTCATTCTAAATATAATTCTATCAATTTTAATCAAGAAAACTTTTGGTTTTTTAAGTTAGACAAAATGATTGATACTAATTTTTTTTTAGGCTTAACCTCAAGTTTCTCCTCATATGCTTATGTATTTCAATCTTTCAATGTTTGTGCCTATCTTTTTTAAGAATTACTATATAAATCTGGTTAAACATATTTAATAATTTTGAATATCAATCACCTTGCTACTTAAAATAATTAACTAATATCCAATTATTATTCAAAGAATCATAATTTAAAAGATACTAAACTTCATTTAAGTTATTTGAATTGATAAGTATTAAATTTTTATATCATAATTAAATGATGTTAACCTTCAATTAAGTTATTTGAATTTAAAAGTATTAAGTTTTAATACACTTATCTAATTAAATTTATTTTTAATCAATTTTGCTCAAGTGCTTAAGAATTCTTATATTAAAAGAACTATTGATTATATTAAAGGGTTAGCTATTACTATATTTATATTTAATTCAATAGTTAATAATCTTGTGTCTCTTTTCATCACTCTACTCATATATTATTTAATTGCAAATGAATCTACGATTAAAATAATCTTGTATGTCTCTTTTAATTCAACATAAGGTTTGCTTCTTTACATATTTGCAAAAATTTTACATTGTGCTCAAGACATAAGTCAACATAAATGTTAAGTACAGAGAAATCATTCATAAATACTTCAATTCACTTTACAAATAAGATAAAAAATAGACATCATACATCTTTGAAAGGTAGCATGAGCAATACATAAACTAAAGGAAATTCTCATAAAAGTTAATGTTCCATAAGGACTAGAGAAAGTGGTATTATCATGGTTCTCAAGGGCTATAAAAATTTATTGATATTTTGAACAATAATCTGAGAAGCAAAAATAAGGGTTTCCTGCCAACTTATCTAACATATGGTCAAAAAAAGGCAAAGGAAAATAATCATTCTTAAAGCCTTATTCAATTTCTTATAATATATATATATTCTCCAGCTAGTGAAATCTCTTATAAGTTTTAGCTCATTCCTCTCATTTTGAACTTCTCCAGCTAGTGAAATCCCTTATAAGTTTTAGCTCATTCCTCTCATTTTGAACTACAATCAATCCTCATTCTTAGGTACACAGTGGATTGAGTTCACCCATGCATTATCAGAACAATGATAAACAATACATGCATCTAACAATTTAAGGATTTGTTTTTTCACTACTTATTTAATAACATGCTTAAGCCTTCTTGCATCCTTTGATTGATGATCATTTTTTATCAAAATTTTATACATTCATGGTGAAGAGCTTATTCTTTTAATGTATGTTACACTATAACCAAATGTTTTTCTAAAATTTCTCAAATATCCCATTAAAATTTTCACTTATAAATCACTTAATTATATATATATATATATAGGCAAAATTGAATATTCTCCTAAAAATTTGTATTTTAGAAG
This sequence comes from Phalaenopsis equestris, assembly GCF_001263595.1. Taxonomy (NCBI): domain Eukaryota; kingdom Viridiplantae; phylum Streptophyta; class Magnoliopsida; order Asparagales; family Orchidaceae; genus Phalaenopsis; species Phalaenopsis equestris. The sequence continues at coordinate 53,779 of NW_018165712.1, read as the reverse complement.
TTTAGGGAGAATCTTAAGTTCTAGTTTAAGGGTGTCAACAATAGAAGATAATAAAGTCTTAGTATTAGTTAAGATGTCTAGAGATTCAAACCTCTCCCTAATCACTATAGAAATTACATATACTAATAGAGTTGATTCATTGTTAGAAATGTTAACACTCTCCTAAATTATGCTTTGCTCTAATGGTCCATTTCTTAAATACCATTAAAAATGGATCCTAATGTATCCTTTCACTAAGTCTACTCTAAAGCACTTATCATCACTAGAATCCTAGGGAAACGTTATTGATTTAATACATTAGTGATACTTCTTGTTCATTTATTATCATGATAAGTTCCTCGTTCTAAACATTAATCATTGTTCTTCTAGTTGCTAAGAAAGGTCAACCTAACACAACAGGGATCTCTTTCTGTTCTTTAATGTATAATACTATAAAGTCTATATGATAGATAAATTTATCTATCTTTATTAGAACATCCTCAATAATTTGCTAGGATAAGTCAATAAATAGTCAACTAATTGAAGGGTAACATTGGTAGGTTGAACCTCTCCCAATACTAATCTTTTAAAGTGGACAAAGGCATAATATTTATGCTATCATCTAGGTCACATAAAGCATTTCCAAAAAACTTACCTTCTATTATGCAATAGATAGTGAAGCAACCTGGATACTTCATTTTTTATGGATTTTTTTTTTTTTGTAGGATCACACTACACTCCTTAGCCAAGGCAACAATCTCATAATCACTTAATTTTTATTTCATATTAAGAGTATATTTCATGAATTTTACATAATTGGATACTTGTTCTAAAGCTTTTGCAAAAGGAATGCATTTCTTCTGTTCAACCAACTAACTTGAATTCTACTAATAACATCCTCATCTATATCACCATCACTCTAAACAACTTTTAAATGATTTGATCACCCAAAGTTACAACTCTGCCACTAGAGCTACTACTATTAAAATTATATTTCATGTATTTAGTTTTAGATATACTCAAATGAAAGCCTTTAGAATTCATTGTAGACCTCCATAATTCAAGCTTTTTCTAAACACTTTCTCTAGTTTGTCCACAAGAAGGATATGATAAGCGAAAAACATACACTAAGGTACATCCTCCTGCACATGTCCGATAAGAGCATCCATAACTAAAGCAAAAAAATATAAGCTTAAAGTCGATCCCTGTTGTAATCCAATTGAAATAGGAAAGTACTAGGTCAATCCTCCTATTTGAACACAAGTAACAACTCTAGTATACATATCTTTAATGACTTGAATATAAGTCATATCATCACATTTTTTTTCTCTAGAACTCTCTTGAAAACTTTTCGTAAGCTTTTTCTAAGTCAATAAAAATCATATGTAAATCTTCCTTACTCTCTCTATACTTGTCCATTAAATCTCTCAATATATGCACAGCTTCCATAGTAAACCACTCTGACGTGAATCCAAACTGATTGTGAGAAATCTTTGTATCAAGTCTTAACCTATGTTCAAATACTCTCTCCTATAATTTTAAAGTATGACACACGAACTTAATTCCTCTATAATTTCCACACTCTTATGCATCTCCTTTATTCTTAAAATTAAGAACTAAAATACTCTTTCTCCACTCCTCAAACATCTTTTTAGTTTTTAAAATCATATAAAAAAATTTAGTAAGCCAATAATTTTTCAAATCTCCTAAATATTTCCCCACTTCAATTGCGAGATCATCAGGTCCTATTGATTTTCCACCCTTAACGGTGAAAATATAATATCTTGTTATTATTAACAATATTAAGATCACTAAAACTGATCTTGAATCGCAATTATAAAAGAATATAAAATCACTTCTATTTTAAATTGTGCAATCATAAATTATAGATCAAAATTACCATAAATAATGTATAAAATATCAATCTAAAATGATCATAATAACTGCATTAGTTTAAAATTCATATGTGAATGTGAGTTTAGAATGTTAATACAGTAAAACTCAAGATAGGTAATACTAAGATTTATATAATCCAAAATTAATTTTTAACTCCTTGTCCTTCGATTCTAAAAATTAATCATACCTGGGTTTTTAGATAACTTGCCGTTTATATTATCAATCTTTGAGTCATATGGCTTAAATCTTAAAACTTGAAATACTTGATAACTCCGTCACGAATTTAATAATAAAAAAAAGCCTATTCTATAGTTGCTTTAGAAGTACTTTGAATTATAGCAACAAGAGTCACACTAACATTCAAGTTATACTGTATAAATTCTACATGACATCTTCTTGCAACCAAAGAGCCACTAAGTGTAATTTATTTGGGGAGTTCAAAAAGTTTGAAACAGACCACCATAGGTACAAGTTTTTCTTTCCAGGAGCCTTCAATTATGTGGAAACCTCTCTCCAGCTCTTTCCAGGGAGTAAAACAAAACCTCTCCCTGTAGCCGACAAGAGGCTGCCAGAAGATGCCAGAGTCGACAGCAAAATGGTTCGAAAAAATAGGAGAAATAAAAAAGAAGCAGTCAATAAGTGCCAACCTAAAAGGACAGCCAGCCATAAATCAGCCATGAAAGTTTCCCATATTATTATGAAGATTATACATATTTTCTTTTGAAAAAGAGTATTATTATAGCCACAAGAATTAAGAAATCCGATTCAAAAAATTAAAAAATTAAAAAATTAAAAAATAAAAAACAATTAAAGAAAAGTGTGGCAACAGCTATTATTATTATTATTATTTTTTTTTTTTTTTTCTGGCCCAATGAGAAATACCAAACCACCATCACATCCATATGGTATGGATGGGGGGGGGTAATTTGAA
>NW_018165712.1:45308-46438 GCF_001263595.1 Phalaenopsis equestris | reverse complement strand
TCTCCCCCAACCTCTCTCGCCCTGGCTCCCTCTCCTCACCCCCACTCCTAATCTATAACTTTCTTTTTCCTCCTTTTCTATGCTGTCCTCTCTTATATCCTCTTCTCTCTCTTTCTCTCACTCTCTCTCCCTTGCTTTGGCCTCTCTCACTCTCAATCTATTGCTCACTTTGTCCTTACTCTCTCTCTTCCTCTCTCAATAGGTCCTTATCTACCCACTCTTTATCTGGCTCTCTCTCTTTCTCTCCCTCTCTTTGTCTTACTGTCTCTGATTTTTTTCCCTTTTGAACACTCATTTTTTCTCTCTTTCAACCTCTCATACTATTTTCCATTTCTTTCTCTTTCTCTGACATTTTTTTCACTATTTCTCACTCTCACTCTTGTTTTTTTCCCTCTCACTGACTTCTCCCCTATATTGCTCTTCTTTTCCCTCTCTCATTATCTCTCTCATTGTATGTCCCTCTCCCTCCCTCGCACTCTTCCTCTCTCTATCTCTCACCCTTCTCTCTTGCTCACTCTCCTTGCCTTTAATGTACGAGCACTCTGATGCTCTCTCTCACTCTTCCTCCCTCTTTCACACTCTAAACATTTCTCTCTCCCTCTCTATCACTCTCCATTCCTATCTCTCCCTCACTCTACCTCTATCGCAACCTCACTTTTTTTAGACACACTCGCTCTCATACCCTCCGCCTTACTCGCTTTATCCCCATCTCTTCATTTATTTCTCTCTCCCACTCTCTCTTTCTTTATCCACCTCTCTATCACTCTCCCTCCCTCTTCTGTCACTCTCCCCCTCCTTGCTATCTTCTGCTCTCTTCATCTCACTCCTAATATCTCTCACTCTCACTTAATCTCTCTCACTCTCTGTCCATTTCTCTCCCTCTCTCTTTTTTCCCTCTCCCACTCACTCTCCCTTGCTCTCTCTCACTCCCTCTATTCCACCCACCTTCCCTCCCTCCCTCTATCTCTAACCATCCTCCCTGTCTCTTACCCTCTCTCTCATCTCTCTTCTCTCTTCTCACCCTCACTAACTCTCTCTTTCTTATTTCTCTCTCTCCCCCCTTCATTATCACCTTTCAACTCTCTCTCACTTTCTCTGACTCTTTTCTTCTCTCATACTCTCTTATCTCA
>NW_018165712.1:43914-44242 GCF_001263595.1 Phalaenopsis equestris | reverse complement strand
AAAATGAGAGAGAGAGGGACAGCGAGTGAAAACATAGATTTGGAGAGAGTGAACGAGCAAGTGAGAGAGCAAGAAAGAAGAGAGGGAGAAAAAAAGAAGAAGAGAGATAAAAGGAGGGTGGAGGAAGAAAGAAAGGAAGGAAAGAAAAGAGAGAGAGTGAGGGATAGAGAGGTTGAGATAGCAAAGAAAGAGAAAGAAAGTGAGAGAGAAAGTGAGAGAGAGAGAGAGAGGCTGATTTAGCAAAGAAAGAGAGAAAGAGAGAGGGGAAGGGAGGGAGCATCGGTGGCTGAGAGAATGAAAGAGAGTAGAGAAGGATGATTGAGAGAGG
>NW_018165712.1:42970-43812 GCF_001263595.1 Phalaenopsis equestris | reverse complement strand
ATGAAAGATATAAAAGAGAGAGAATAAGAGTGAGAGAGGGATAATGGGAGGGAGTGAGCGTTGGAGAGTGAGGGTAGAAAGTGAGATAGCAAAAAGTAGTGAGGGAATAGATTTTAAGTATTCAAGATGGAGAGAAAGAAAGAGAACGATAGGTTGAAAAGTTGAGTGAGAGGGAGAGAAGGAGAGTGAAAAGGTGGGGTAAGAGAGTGAAAGAGAGAAAGTGACTACAAAAGCTAGATATATAGATAGATGGAAAAATACTCAAGATATATGATAAGAAGAGAGAGAGAGAGCAAGTGGGGAGAGAGAGTGGGAGAATGAAAGAGGGAGGTACTGAGTGTTATAGAGAGATAAAGAGAGGGAGATAAAAAGAAAGAGCGATTGATGCCAAAAGATAGAGGAAGAGTGAGAAATAAGAGTGGGAGAGAGATAGAATGGCAGAGAGTGATGTTGAGACTAATGAGTGAGAGAAGAGAGATAGGGTGAGGGAGGCAGAAAGAGGTAAAGAGGGTAGTAGTAAAAGAGAGAAAAAAAGAGAGGAGAAAATGTAAGGTAGACGAAGAGAGCAGAGCAATAGGAGTAAAAGAGAGAGTGTGTAAGGAATTAAGGAGAGAAAGAATTCAAGAAGAAAGAGGAACGTGACAAATATTAAAAGAGAGAAAATAATGAACAAGAGAGAGGGTGAGAGAGAGATTAAAGAGAGAAGGAGAGAGTTAAAGAAGGCGACAGTACAAGGGAATGAGTGGGAGAGAGAGAGGTTAGAGGGAGAGAGTTAGAGAGATTGATAAAGGAGAGGGGAGAAAAGAAAAAGTGAGTTATATAGGAATGGAAAGAGTGAAAGG
>NW_018165712.1:42415-42763 GCF_001263595.1 Phalaenopsis equestris | reverse complement strand
AGTAGATAAAAGTGAGAGTAATGGAAGATAGAGGAAGAAAAAGGGAGGAAGATAACTAATAAGAGAGGGAGATAGAGACAGTGAGAGAGAGGCAAGAGAATAAAGCAAGAGAGTAAGAGAAAGAAGAGTTAGTAAATTTGGAGGCCAAGAGAATAATAGAAAAAGGAGGATAGTTAGAGAAGAGTGAGATGGAGAAGATAGAGTGAGATAACAATAATGAAAGATAATGAGATATAAAGTGTGAAAGGGACCTAGAGATTGTTAAAAGTATACAAAGAAAGGGTGCACTAAAAAGCTAGAGAGAGTGAGAATAAGAGTAATGTAAAGAGAGTGAGAAAGGGAGGTAGG
>NW_018165712.1:40881-41720 GCF_001263595.1 Phalaenopsis equestris | reverse complement strand
TCTCTCTCTCCCTCCACATTTCTCTATTCCTCCCTCCCTCCATTCCTCCCTCAATTCTTTCTCTATCACTCTCTTGCACCCTATGTCATTCTTTCTCCATCCCTGTCTTTCTTTCTCTTACTTCATTTTATTTTCTTTTCTCTCGTTGTTTCTCTCCCATTATCACTTGTTGTCTCTTCAATTTACGTTCACTCTTACTCCCTCACTTTCTTACTCTCTTTTTATCATTTTATGTTAAATTTCCCTATCTCTTACTCTCCTGTCCTCTATTCTGTTGCTCTCTCCTATCTCTCTTGCTCCTTTCACTCTTTCTATCAATTTATCCAACACTCTCTCTTTCTCTCTCTCCCTCTTCACATTCTCTTCCCTCACTCTCTTCTATCTTTATTTATCTATCTCTTTCTCTCCCTCTCTCGCTCACTCTCTCTCTGCAATATCTCTAACATCTTCCTTCTATCTCTCTCTTTAAGAATCTCTCCATTTTTGCTCTCTCTCTCTGTTACTCTTTGTTCTATCTTGCTTTGTTTTTTCTCTTGCACTTTCTATCTCTCTTGTTCTTTCTTTTATTGCTCTCTATTATTGTTCTTTGGTTTCTATCTCCTGTTATTCCACACAGTTTTTCTATCACTCTCTCTATTTCTCTCTCTCTTTCTCCCTTTTTCCATTCTCCTTTTTCCATTCTCTCACTCTCTCTTCACTCCCATGCCCTCTCCTTCACTCTCTTGTTCCTCCCTTCTTTTTTCTCTAACTTCCCTCTTTATCTCCTCTCTCACTCACAGTACACAAACACACACACTACAGCAATCTCTCTCTCACTATAACTCCCACTCTCGCTCTAC
>NW_018165712.1:38324-40831 GCF_001263595.1 Phalaenopsis equestris | reverse complement strand
CTCGTACACCCTCTTCTCTTTATATTTCTCTCTCTCCCTCTATTGCTCCTCTATATTGAATTTTACTTGGACTCTTAGGACTTTTACCCTCTCTCTCTCTCTCTTTCTCTTTCTCACTCACTATTCTACATCTATTTCTCTCTTGTTGTTCCTTCCTCTCTCTAATCTTTCTCGCTCCCCTCTATCTCTCTCAATTTCTTATTCTCTTGCTTTCTCTTCTATCACTCTTACTTCTTTCTCTCTTTGATTACACTTTCTCTTTCTTTATCGCTCGCTTTTTTTTTCTCACCCTTCACTTTATCTTCGTATTGCTCTCTTCTCTCCCTCCCCTTATCACACACTCACTCTCACTATTTCTCACTTTCTCTTATGCTTCTATTTTTCACTTTTTCCCTCCCTATTTCACCAAGGGTAGAAGAGATTGAGAGAGGTGGAGAGAGTTAAGCATAAGGAGAGAGTGAGGTGCAAAAGAGAGGGATAGAGAAGAGCAACAGAGAGATAGAGAGAGTGGAGGTAAGAGAGGGAGGCGAGAGAGAATGAAACTGACTTGAATAGAGTGAGACATAACTCTCTTTCTCATTTTCTTTATCCTCTCTATCTCTAACTCCCATTCTCTCTCATTTTTTTCTATCCATCTCTCTCTCTCTCTCCCTCTTGATAGATAATACTATAATATAGTTTAAGGGGTAGGGATGAAAGAGAAAGAGTGAATAATGATGGATATAAAGAGAAGGCAATACAAAGGGAGAGATAGTAAAAGAGATAATGAAAGAGGGAGATGATAGAGAATGGACTAATATAAAGACAATATAAGAAAGGGAGGGATAGAAGAAGAGAGAGGATAGTACATTTAAGAGGGGGAGGGAGAGAAAAGAGAGTGGTATGGAGGGAGAGAGGGAGGGGGGGAGAGAGAGCAAGAGAAAGAGAGTAATAAATAGCGAGAGTGAGAAAGATGGGGAGAGTGGGACAGAGCTAGAGATAGAATGGAAAGAAAAAGAAGATTGAGCTAGAAAAGGAGGAAGAAATAGTGAGAAAGATGAGAGAGAGAAAGGGAGAGAGCTAGAGAGAGGGAGACAAAAATAGTGAGAGGGAGGAAGAGGTAGAGAGAGTGAGAAAGCAAGAGAGAAAGAGAGATGAAAAGAAGGAGAGACAAGGAGAGGAATGTCAAAGAGGTAGAAAAAGAAGGGGGAGAGTGAGTAATAGAGAAGGTAGAGAGTGAGAGAGGGAGAATAGAGAGAAGACAGGGAGATCAGTAGTGAGAGAGAGTGGGACGAGTGGAAGAGAAGAGTGGAAGAGAAAGGAGGAAGAGAAAGAAAAAATAATTAAGGGGGAGAATAAGACAACAAGGAAGAGAGGGGGCGAGTGAGACAAAGTGAGCGACATAAGCAAGAGATAACAATAGGGAAGAGAGGGTGAGAGAATGATTTAGTGAATGAGAAAGGGAGAGATAGGAAAACCAGGAGAGAGAGAGTGAGAATAAGAAGGATATGAGCACAAAAAAGAGAATGACATAGAGAGGAAAGATAGCAAGAGAAGAGAGAGTAACAGGGAGTGAGAGAGGGAGGGGAAGGAAGAGCGAGGGAGAGAAAATGATGAAATGAGAGATAGTAAGAGAAACAATGAAGGATTATTAAAGAAAGAGAGATAAAGAGAGGGAGAACAGAACTGAGAGAAGAGAGAATGACATAAGAGGAGATTGAGGGAGAGAGTGTGAGATAGTGATATAGAGAGGGGGTGGAGAGGGAGAGAGATGGGAGAAAGTGGGAGATAAAGAAAGAGGCAGATAGAGTAAGAGTATAGAAAAAGAAGAAGAAAGAGGGTGGGAGAGTCGTTGAGCAAGATCGTAGGAGAGAGAGAGAGAGAAATTGGTAGAGATCAAGATCATGGAAAAGAGATGAAAGCGAGAGAGACAAAAGGAGGCTTAATAAGAGATGGAGATGGAGGGAGGGTGTGAGGGAGAGAGAGGGAGTGAGAAAAAAGTGGGAGAGAGATATAGAGAGAATGAGAGAGAATGAGGGTGAGAGCAATAGAGTGGGAGAGAGCAAAAAAGAAGAGTAAGAGTGTTAGAGAGTATGAAAGAGATATGGAAACATAGAGAAAATTGTGTGAGAAAGGTGAGAGAATAGGAGATAGAGAGATAGGGGGCAAGCGAGTGAGAGAGAGTGAGGGAGAGAGAAAGGGAGATAAAGAAGAGGCAGATAAAGTAAGAGTATAGAAAAAGAAGAAGAAAGAGGGTGGGAGAGACATTGAGCAAGATCATAGGAGAGAGAGAGAGAGAGATTGGTAGAGATCAAGATCATGGAATAGAGATGAAAGAGAGACAAAAAAGGAGGCTTAATAAGAGATGGAGATGGAGGTAGGGTGTGAGGGAGAGAAAGGGAGTGTGAAAAAAGTGGGAGAGAGAAATAGAGAGAATGACAGAGAATGAGGGTGAGAGCAATAGAGTGGGAGAGAGCAAAAGAGAAGAGTAAGTGTGTTAGAGAGTATGAAAGAGATAAGGAAACGAG
>NW_018165712.1:36849-38051 GCF_001263595.1 Phalaenopsis equestris | reverse complement strand
AGTGTAAGAGTAGAAAGAAAATAAAAAGAGAGTTATTTAAAGAGAGGATGAGATAGTAAAAAAGATGGATAGAGAGAAGCAAGAAAGAGAGAAGCAGAGGGAGGAGAGAGAAAGGGAGAGGGAGAGTGAGTGTGCGAGGGAGAGACAAAGAGATTGAGGATGAGAGGAGGATGTAGAGGGAGAGAAAAGATCATGATAGAAAAATATGAGAGAGAAGAGAGAGTAAAATAGTCTAAGCAAATGAGACAAAAAAAAATAAAGAAGAGAGAGAGAAATATAGAGAGAGAATGAGAGAGTGAGAGAGCGAGACAAAACCTCTGAGATAGATAGAATAAGAAATGAAGAGAGATCAAGGAAGAGAGATGGAAAGGATAAAGGTAGAGAGAGCAGGGGAGAGATAAGTTATGAGAGAGGATGATACAGAGAGGGAGAGAGAAAGAAGAGCATGAGAGTGAGATAGAGAGAAAAGAGAGAGCAAGAGCAAGAGATAAAGCAAGAGTGAGTGAAAGGGTAAGACTGTAAGAGAGGGTGGGGAGAGGAGAGAGAAAGAGGAGCAGAGATAGTTGGTGAAGCAGGAAGAGAAAGTAAGAGGGAGAATGAGATGAAGAGGGAGAGAGATAGTGAGATAAAGATATAGAGCCTAGCGAGTGAGCGAGAGAGAGATAGTAAGAGGATAAGTGCAAGAAACTGATTGTGAGTGATATTTGAAGAGAGAGAGAGAGCGAGTTGGAATGAGCGGGTAATTTAGAGAATAGTAAGAAAAAGTGAGTGAGAGAGACAAGCAAGTGAGGAAGATAAACAAGTGATTATCTCTCCCTCCTTTCCTTTCTCTCTTCCTCCCTTTCTTTTCTTCACTCAATCTCTTTCCTCTTTTATCACTCTTTCACCCCTCACTTTCTTTCTCCCTTTTGTCACTTTTTCCGTAGCTTTTATTCTCTCTCTCCCACTATCACACACTCTTGTTTGTCCTTATCTTCACTCATTTCTCTAGCACTCCCATCAATCTCTATGTTTCTTACCCTTTCTTGCTCTTGATCCCTTTGTCTATCTCTCATTTATATGTCTCTCTCTTCTGCTTTCTAACCATCTCTTAGCCTCCTCATTTCTCCCTTTCTCTCTTTTCTCATGTTCTCTCCCTCCTCTCTCTAATTCGCTCAATCATGCCTTCCATCTCACCTTCACTCCCTCCATCTCTCTCCTTC
>NW_018165712.1:34581-34974 GCF_001263595.1 Phalaenopsis equestris | reverse complement strand
CTCTATCTCATTCCAATTCTCACTCTCTTTATCTTTCTCCCTATCTACCTCTATTACTCTCCCTCTCACTTATAGCTCCCTCTCTTTCTATCTTGCTCTCTTACCCTCTCTCTCTCTCCTTCTCTTTTATTAACACTCTTACTCAATTCTCTCATTCTCTATCACTCGCTCTTTGTTAATTTCACTTCTTGCTCTATCTCTCTCTTCCCACTCCCACTCACTCTCTCTTTCTCTATCTCTCCATCCCTACCCCACTCTAACGCCATACACACCTCCAAAACCTCCCAACACCTCTCTCCTTTTCCTCGCTTCCTATCTTTATTCATTCCTCTCTGTCTACCCATCTCACCCTCTCTTTAACTCTCTCCTTTTTGCTTCCTATCTTCACTCATT
>NW_018165712.1:32160-34559 GCF_001263595.1 Phalaenopsis equestris | reverse complement strand
AACTCTCTCTCCCTCTCCCTCTCTTGTTTACTCTAACTCTCCCTCCCTTATCTCTCTCATTCTCTCAGTCATTCTTTCTTACTTTATCCCTCTTTTGCTCTCACTATTCTCCCTTTTCTCCCTCTCACTGATTCTCTCTCTTTCTTGCTCTATCACTCTCTCTCTCCCAACATCTACTTTTCTCTTGTTATATATCTACTCTCTCACTATGTCTCTTGGTCGGTTGCATTATCCTTTCCCCCTGCACTCTCTCTCACTCATTCTATGTCTATCTCACTTCCTTTCTCTCTCTCCTGCCCTCCTTTCCTTCTTTCTTTCTAATTTCATCACTTTAGTCCTTTCTCTCTCTATCCCTCCCTTGTTTCATGACTCTATTTTTATCCTTCTCTATGTTCCCTCCTGTCTTCATCCCTCTTTCGCTCCTTCGCTCTCTTTACCTTATTATCCTTCCATCTCTCCCTATCTCTCTTATCTTTATTTTCTCTTGCTCTATCTCTCTCTCTCTTTCTCTCTCTTTATCAATTTTTCTCTCTTTCCCCGCCTCTCCCTCTCTCTTACTCTCTCTCTTGCTCTCACTCCTCTCCCTATCACTCTTCGGTGTTATCTCTGCCTTCTCCTCATCACTCTTGGGTATCTCTCTATCTATCTTTTGTAGCACTCTCTATTTCACATTTTCATTCTTTTCTCTCTATATTTTCATTCTTATAATCTACTTGTTTGCTCCCCTTTAATCGCTCTCACGGTCTCTCACTCCCCTGATCCTCTCTCACACTCTCTTTCTTATCTCTCTTGTTCACCTCTCTCGCACTCTCTACCTCTCACCATCCCTCTCTCTTGATCTCAATCTTGATAGAGAAGGATAGATTACTCTCTTTGCTTGCTCTCCCTCTCTCTCTCTCTCACTCTTCCTCATTTTCCCTCACTTTCTCTCATCTCTCCCACCCCTCTCTCTCGCATTCTCTACCTTTCTCTCTACATTTTAAGCCACTCTTCACCTCTTTCTCCCTCACTCTCACACACACACTCTCTCTCCATCTCCTTATTTCTCTCTCTCTACCTCAATCTCTCTTGCTCACTCTCTCTCTCCCCAACTCTCTTTATCCCTCTTTGATGCACCCTCTCTTTTCACTCTCTCCATACTTATCTTATTTTCTCTATCAGCCTCTTATTGCCCTCTTTGTAGCTCTCTCTCACACCTTATTGTTATATCTCTCTCCCTTTCTTCTAAACTCTCTCCCTATCTCTTATCCTTTCTCTCTTCCTCATTTACTTTTACTCCATTTCTTGCTCTCTCTCTCTCTCTCTCTCTCACTCTTCCTCATTTTCCCTCACTTTCTCTCATCTCTCCCACCCCTCTCTCTCGCATTCTCTACCTTTCTCTCTACATTTTAAGCCACTCTACACCTCTTTCTCCCTCACTCTCACACACACACTCTCTCTCCATCTCCTTATTTCTGTCTCGCCCTACCTCAATCTCTCTTGCTCACTCTCTCTCTCCCCAACTCTCTTCATCCCTCTTTGACGCACCATCTCTTTTTTCTCTCTCCATACTTATCTTATTTTCTCTATCCCTCACTCTATCCTCATCTCTCCTCTCTCTTTTTCTCCCTCACTCTATCTCTCTTGCTTCATCTCTCCACCTCTCTTTGTGTCTCTGTCACTCACTTGAGCACTCTATCTTTCTCACTTTCTCTCCTTCTCTTTTATAATCTCCCTCTTAATTTTCTCTCTATCAGCCCTCTCTCTCTTGCTCTCTCCACTCTCCTTCCCTCCCTCCCTCCCTCACTTCCTCTCTTTGTATCACTCTCCTTCCCTCCCTCATTATTTACCTCTCTCGCTTGCTATTTCTCTCTATCATTCTCTCCCTCTTATTATCTCTTTTACTCTGCCTGGTTTCTCTCTCACTCGCTTGCTCTCTTTTCCACTTCCTGTCTCTATTTCATTCCAACCCTCAAAAACTCCTTACTTACCTCCCGCTCCTTATCTTTTTTTCCTTTTTTTTATTTCCCTCACCCTCCTTTCCTCACTCATTTTATCTTCTTCAACCCATTCTCTCTCCCTTCCACTTTTTCTCTCTTTATCTCTCTAGCTCTCTCTGAATCTCTCTCTCTCACTGTTCTCTAACTCTCGCTCTCTCCTTCTCACTCTCTTGTTCTCTTTCCCTCCCTCCTTCTCTCCCTCTATCTCTCCCTCACTCTTCCTCTATCCCTCTCTCTTTCTCTCATATATTTAACTTCTCTAACTCCATCCCTCCTTCCCTCACTCCTACTCTCTCTCTGTCTCACTCTACCACCCTCCTACTTGTCTCTCTATCTCTCGTTTCTAATTCCATTGCTCACTCTCTCTCACTTGCTCTCCCTCAGTTGCTCTTGCTCTCTCTGTCTCTCATCTCTCCCACA
>NW_018165712.1:30020-31278 GCF_001263595.1 Phalaenopsis equestris | reverse complement strand
CTCTCTCTCTCCCCTTCTCTCCCTCTCTTTCTCTTTTCCTCTCTCCTTCCCTCCATCTATCTCTCTCTCAGTCTTCCTCTATCTCTCTCTCTTTCTCTCATCTCTCTATCTTCCCTAACTCCCACACTGTCTGTATCGCTCTCCCTCCATCTTTTACATCCTTTATCTCATTATCTCACTCTCCTTCCCTCCCTCTCTTTTTGCTACTCTCTTGCTCTATCTCTCCCTTATCTTCTCTCTCACTCTCTGTCACTTGTTTTTTCTCTCTCACTCTCCATTTATCTCTCTTTTATGCTCTCTCTCCCACTTTCTGTCTCTTTCGCTATCTCTCTCTCATTCCAACCGTCAAAGCGCCTTTCCCTCCTTCCCCATTTTTTCCCTCCTTATCTCTTTTCCTCTTTCATTTCCCTCTCCCTCCCATCTTTACTCTCCCAATGATCTCTCATACAGTTTCTCTCTCTTTCTTTCCCTCTTGACCTCTTTCAATCTTTTTTCTCTCTTTTTTTACTCTCTCTTTCTCTCCTTTTTCTTTCCCTTTTTTGCTCTATTTCTATCGTTCTTTCTTTTTCTCTTATCTCTATATCACTTTTTCTCTAATTCCATTTCTTGCACTCTCTCACTTGCACTCCCTTAGTTGCTCTTGCTCTCTCTCATCTCTTCCATGTCCCTCTCTTGCAATCTCTATCTATCTCTCTCTCTCTGTCTTACCTCAATCTTTCCCTCTCTCCGACTCACACTCTCTCTACCTCTCTTAATCCCTTCCTGCATCTCTCTCTCCCTCTCTCATTCTCTCCCTCCCTCCCTTCCCAACTCACTCTCTCTCTCCCTCACTCTCCTTCATTATGTCGGACCCTTCCTCGCTTTTCTTTTTCAACACTTATCACACTCTCTCTATCACTTTCTCTTTTCCCATCTCAGCCTTACCTCTCCACATATCTCTCTCCTTCTTTTCCCTCCTTCTATCTCTCCCCCACTCTTTACCTCTAATCTCTCTCTCCTTCTCTTAACCTCCCTATCTCAGTCTCTCTAACTTGCTTGTTTATTCTATCTCTCTCACATTCTACCTCCTTCCCTCTCTTGCTCTCTCTCTTCTCTCTGTATTAATCATCTCCCTCTCATCTTACTCTCTTTGCTCTCTCTCCCTCCCTCCCACAATCACACTCTCTTTGTCTCACTCTTCCTCCCTCCACTTCTTTTATCTCTTTTTTTTTTCTCTCGCTTCCTCCCTCTCTTTTTACCTCTCACTTGCTCTATCCCT
>NW_018165712.1:27175-29332 GCF_001263595.1 Phalaenopsis equestris | reverse complement strand
CCACCCCATCTCTCACCCCTGCTCTCCCTCACTCGTTCCAGCTCTCTCTTATCTCTACCACCCCATCTCGCTCCACTTTATACCTATCTCTCTCTCTTCTATTCCAACTCTCTTTACCTTCAGCTCTTTACTCCCCTCTCCCATTCAATCTCCCTCCCTCCCTCCCTCCCTCACTCTTATTCAATCTCTCTCTCCCATCACTCTCTTTCTCTCTCTATGACCCTCCCTCTCATCTCTTCCTCTCCATACGTATCTTATTCTCTCTATCCCTCACTCTCTCCATCTTTCCCCTACCTCTCATATCCCCTGCTCTCCCTCTTTTCCCTCTCTTAATCTCTCTCTCTTCCTCTTTACCTCTTATATTCTCTCTCTCCTCTCTCCCTCTCTCCATGCTCTCTTGATCTCTTTCACTTGCTTTCTCAATCTATCTCTCTCATTCTTTCTTCTATTCTTTCCTGCTTTCTCTCTTATCTCTATTAATATTTTTCCCACTTTATCTTACTTTTTTCACTCTCCATTCCTCATTTTCTCACTCCCTCTCTTTGTCTCACACTCTCTCCCTCCATTCCTTTTAACCTCTCTCTCGAGCTTATTCTCTATCACCACGCTAATTCTCTTACCCGTTCCTTTTCTCTCTCCCTCTGTTCTATCTCTCTCTCTCTCTTTCTTTGTCTCTTTTTCTTGCTCTCACTCTCTCGAGTTTTTTTCTCATTCTTAACCTCTCACTCTCTTCTACCCTCTCCTTCCCTCCCTCCTTCACCCTTATCTCTTTGACCTTCTCTATCACTTGCTCACTCTCCCCCTCTCTTGCTCAGCCTTTCATCTCTCTCTTTCTATTCATTTTCTTCTCTATCTTTCCCTCTCTCTCTCCCACTCTTTGTACTAACTCCCTCCCTACTTTCTCATCTCTCTACCATCTCTATATATTTACCTCCCTCTCTCTCTCTCTCGATTATTTCTCCTTTCAAAATCTCTTTTGTCTCTTGTTCCCTCCCACTCTCTCTCACTATTACTCTCTCACTTTTATTCTCTCTGTCCTCATCTTTCCTTTGTTCTTTCTCTTTGACCCTTTTTCAATCTCCAGCTTCCTCTCTCTTTTAACACTATCTTTATTCTCTCCATCTCTCATTTCTCTCTTACTTTCTTTCTCTTAACCTTCTTATTTGTTTCTCTATCCCTCCCTAATTACCTCTCTCTCTTCACTCTCTCCCCCACTCTCTTTTTCCCTCTCATTCTCTCTCTTCCTCCCTCCTCCCTTTTCTATCTCGCTTGCTCTCACCCACACACTCTCTCACTTGTTCCCATTTTTCCTCTCTCTTAAGTGTGCTCCCAGCCACTCTCTCCTCCTCTCTATCATTTATTTTCTAACCATTATTTGGCTTTTCCTCTCTCACTTTCCATTGCTCTCTTTTTATCTCTCTCTCCCTTGCCTACTTTTTTTTTGCTCTCTTCTTTTCCCTTTGTATCTCTTTGACAATATTTCCCTGTATTCTATTCTCTTCATGCACCTTGATGCCCTCCCTTTCAGTCTCCTTCTTCCTATCCCACCCTCCCTTTCACTCTCCTTCTCCCTATCCCGCCCTCCATCTCTCTTTTTCCCTCTCTCCCTTGCTTTCTCTTCCATATCTCTCAGACTCTATCAAACTCTATTCTCTACCTTCCCCACTCCTTCAATCTCTTTCACTAAATTTCTCCATCTTTTCTCCCTCCCATTCTTCCTCCCATATTCTCTTTCTTCTATCATCTTCCACTCTCACACTCTCTTCCATATCTCCATTCTCTGTCCCCCTCCATCCTCTGTCCTTCCTTACATATCTCTCTATTCTCTCCACTCTCTCTTCTCTTTTATGTATCATTTCTTCTTCCCCCTCTATCTTCTCTTTATATCTCTCACTCCCACTCACTTTATCACCTCCTCTTGCTCTCTCACTCTATCTCTCGTCTCTCTTATTCTCTCTATAACACTCCCACTCACTTTAACACTTTATCACTCTCTCCCTTCTTCTTGCTCTATCTTTTCATGGTCTCTCTCCACCTTCTATCCTTCTTGCTCTATCTTTTTCATAGTCTCTCTCTCTCCCTCACTCCCACCCTTAATCCCACACTCCCATTTTTCTCCCTCGCTCTCTCTCTCACTTCTCATCCTATCTTTCTATC
>NW_018165712.1:26367-26840 GCF_001263595.1 Phalaenopsis equestris | reverse complement strand
ACCTTCCCTATCCCTCGCTCCCTCTCCTCCTCTCTTGCTCAGTCTTTCATCTATCTCTCTTTCTATTCATTCTCTTCTCTATTTTTCCCTCTCTCTCTCCCACTCTCTGTACTAACCCCCTCCCTACTTTCTCATCTCTCTCCTATCTCTATATATTTACCTCCCTCTCTGTCTCTCTCTCGATTCTTTCTCCTTTTAAAATCTCTTCAGTTTCTTGCTCCCTCCCACTCTCTCTCACAATTACTCTCTCACTTTTATTCTCTCTATCGCCATCTTTCCTTTGTTCTTTCGCTTTGACCCTTTTTCAATCTCCAGCTTCCTCTCTTTTAACACTATATTTATTCTCTCCCTCTCTCATTTCTCTCTTACTTTCTTTCTCTTAACCTCCTTATTTGTTTCTCCATCCCTCCCTAATTACCTCTCTCTCTTCACTCTCTCCCCCACTCTCTTTTTCCCTCTCATTCTCTCTCTTC
>NW_018165712.1:24122-25483 GCF_001263595.1 Phalaenopsis equestris | reverse complement strand
TCCTCTATCACAATCTCTAGCTCCTACGCTCACTTTCTTGCTCTCTCCCACTATTGTTTCTCTCTTTTAATCTTTCTACCTTTTTTTTTATTCTTTATCTCTACCCCTATTTCTCCCACTTTCATTCTTGCTTTCTCTCTCCCTCCTCATTTCCTACTATCTCTTAAATTCTATATCTCCCTCCCTTCCTCCTATCATCACTTCATTCTTCCACTCTCTCTCCCCTCCCCATCTCTCCCTTCTTCTTATGATCTCTCTCTCGTTATCCTTGCAATTCTTCTCTTCCCATTCCCTTTTGCTCTATCTCTCTTTCATCCCTTAGTCTCTCTCACTCCCTCTCTCCTTGTCTCTCACTCTAACTTACTTTCATCTTTCTCTCTCCTTCTCTTGCTATTTTTTAAATTCCATCTCTCTCTCCCTTTCTCTATATCTCGCTTTTGTCATTCATTATCACTCTTCACACTTTTTTATCTCTCTAATCTACTTAGACTTTGTCCCCTTTCCTTATATTATTCCTATAGCTCTCTTCTATCGCATGCTCTCTTATCCATTCTTGCAATCACTCCCTCTCTTTTTCTCTCTCATGATCTCCCTCTTCTAATTCTTCCTTTATATTTGTCTCTCACTTCTCTCATTGAATTCTCTCTCTTTACTTGCTCTCTCTTCTCTCTCTCTTTGCTTCACTAACTATGTCTCACTTTCTCACACTCTCTCTTTTTTACTAACATTTTCTCCCACCCTACCTCCCTTCATCTTCTTTATCTTTCTTCCTTTCTGCCTCTCACTGCCTTTAACTCATTTATGTCTTCCATTATTTCTTCACTCCCTCCCTCCCTCTTCCCATCTTTCTATCATGTCTTTCTTTTTTTGTTATTCTCTCTTTTATCTCATCTTTCTATTCATCTCTTGTCTCTCTCACTCACTCCCTCTCGCTCTTCTCCCCTCACTCGCTCACCTCTCTCATTATCTCCAACCTCATCCCCTCTCATTAAGTCTTTCTTGTTTTATCTCCTCTCTTTTATGTATCTCTTTTCTCTCTTCTTGTTCTATCTTCTCATTATATCCATCTCTCCCACTCCCTCTCCCTCTCGCTCCCTCCTCTCTTACTCTATGCCTCTTCATTCTTTCTATCTCTCTCCTTCCTTCCCACCCTCTCTCCATCCCTTGCGAGCACTCTCTCATGTCCCAACCTTTGTTTTTAGCTCTCCCACTTCTTTCTCACTTTACTCTCACTCACTCTGGCAATCTCTCTCCCTTCTCTTACCTCTCTCTTTCACACTTGTTTTATCTCTTTTATCTCTCTTTTGTTTTTAGGTTCCTTTCTCTTCCACCCTCTTCTGCACTCCCTCCCTCTCCCTCTC
>NW_018165712.1:23819-24112 GCF_001263595.1 Phalaenopsis equestris | reverse complement strand
CCTCCCTCCCTCCTTGCCTCTAACTGTCTTGCTCCTTACCGCCTCTCTCCCTCTTATTTCCATCTCTTTCTTTCTCTTGCATGCTCTTCATCTCTAACTCATTCTCCATTTATCTATCTGTCTCTCTTTTTTATTTGTGTCTCACCCTCTCTTACTCTTCATCCCCTCTCTCTTTCTCTCTCTTCTTCCATCTCTCTCATTCCTTCTCACTCTCTCTATCTCTTTCCATTCTTTCTCTTTCCCTCACTCTCATTCTCTCCCTAATGCTTTTTACTCTCTCACTTCTCTCTCTT
>NW_018165712.1:22142-23612 GCF_001263595.1 Phalaenopsis equestris | reverse complement strand
TGCTCTCTCTCTTCCTACTCTCCCCAGCTCTCTATCACTCTCCCTCCACCACTCTCTTACTCTTTCTCCTCTCTTCTTCTTTCTCTCCCTCTCCGACCATCCCTCTCTTATGGTCTCTCCCTTATTCCATAACTTTCTCTCTATATATCTCTCTTGTGCTAAATCACTCTTACATTCCCTATCCATCTATTTCCCTAATCTCTCTAGCTCCCTCCCTCTCCCTCTCTCACTTGCTCCTCTCCCCTTTCATTTCTCTTTTTTTTTTCTCTCTCCCTTCCTCTATCTCTCTCACTCATGTGGCCCTTCTCTCTTCCTCTCCTCTTTCTCTCTATCCTGTCCCCTCTTTTGTACCTCTCTCCTCACTCATTTCCGTTACTATCTCTTTTATTTCATTTTGTCTTACCTTGTCTTGCTCTCAATCCCTTTCTTTGTCTCTCTCTCTCGCCCTCTCTCTCTCACTCTGTCACTCTTACATCTTACACTCTATTTCTTCTCACACTCTCCCCTCTTCCTCCCACTATCCCTTTCTCACCCTCTCTTATTATCTCTCTCATTCTCTTTCTCTTTCTAACTCTATATTTTCTCTTCTCCCTTCATATCTCTCTACTACTGATATCTCTTTTTCTTTACTCTTTCTATTCCCTCACTTCTTCATCTTTCTCCCTCTATCTTCCTCTCACTCTTCCTCAATCTCACACTCCCACTCCATCCCTCCCTCTCTGTCTCTCATTTTTTCTCCCTTTCTCTCACTCTCTTCTTTTTTCTCACTCTATCCTCTACTCTTTATCTTCTCTCGCTCCTCTTTATCACTTTCGTACTCTCTTCTCTTTCACTCTCTTTTTTTCTTAATCTCCTTCTCTCACTCTTCTCTGTCCCACTCCTCACTCTCTATCTCCATCTCTCCCTCTCAACCTTCCCCGTCCTCTCTCTCCCTTTCTCTCAAATTTCTTTATTTCATTCTATCTACTCTCTAAATCTTCTTCTCCCTCTCTTTCTCATTCTCTCTTGCCCTCCCTTTATCTCACTCTCACTCTTCCTCTATCCCCCCTCTCTATACCTCCCTCCCCCACTCGGTTTATCCCTCAACGATAACCTTTCCATCTTAACCTCTTATCACCCTCTTCCTAGCTCTCTCAAACACCATATCACAATATATCTCTCCCTATCTCTTATCCTTTCTGTCTTTTTCTTTTACTTTTACTCCATTCCTTACTCTCTGTCTTTATCTTTCTCATTTACTCTCCCTCGCCCTCCCTCGCCTTCTCTCATCTCTCCCACCCCCTCTATCTCACACTGTCTACCTATCTCTCTCCCTTTCAAGCCACTCTTTACCTCTTTCTCCCTCCCTCACATGCACTCTCTCTCCCTCAATCTTATTATCTCTCTCCATCCCACAACTTCTCTTACACACTCTCCTTCTCCCCAACTCTCCTTCTCCCTCTCTATCGCACCCTCTCTTCTCTCTCTCTC
>NW_018165712.1:21198-22132 GCF_001263595.1 Phalaenopsis equestris | reverse complement strand
CTCAATCTCTCCTCATCTCTCCTCTCCCTTTTTCTCCCTCACTCTATCTCTCTCCCTTCATCTCTCCACCTCCCTCACTCTGTCTCTAACTCGCTTGAGCACTTTATCTTTCAAACTTTCTCTCCTCTCTTATAATATCCCTCTTAATTTTCTCTCTATTAGTCCTCTCTCACTTGCTCTCTCATACTCTTTCCACTCTCTTCCCCTCCCTCCTGCCCTCCCTCACTCCCTCTATTTATATCTCACTCTCCTTCCCTCCCTCACTATTTCCTCTCTCCCTTGCTTTTTTTTCTCACCCATTATCTCTATTTTATTATCTCTCTTACTCTATCTACTAACTGTCTCACTCCCTATCACTCTCTCACTTGTTCTCTCACCCATTCTCTCTATCTTGTTATCTCTCTTACTCAATCTACTTTCTCTCTCACACCCTATCATTCTCTCACTTGTTCTCTCACTCACTTTCTCTCTCACTCGCTTGCTCTCTTTTCTACTCCTCCCATTCTCTCTTCCACTCCAAACCTCAACACTCCCTTCTTACATCCCTCTTTCTCCCCCTCCTTATCTCTCTTCCTCTTTTTTTCCTCTCCCTCCTTTCCTCTACTCACTTTATCTTCTTCAGACCATTCTCTCTCTCCCTCCAACTTTTTCTCTCCCTATCTCTCTTGCTTTCTCTCAATCTCCTTGCTCTCATTCTCTGACACTTTCCTTCTCTTTCTCCATCCATCTCCTTCTATCTCTCTTTCTCTACATGTCTCTTTTTCCTACTCTCACTACTCATGCTTTGTTCACATTCCCTACCTCTTTCTCTCACTCTCTTGTACCCCCTCCATCCCTCCCTTCTTCCCCTTTTTCTCTTCGACTTTCTCGATCACTCCTTCACTCTTTTCCCTCTATTGCTCTCCCTCTCATCCCCCTCTCTCCCTTCATTCTC
>NW_018165712.1:19978-20941 GCF_001263595.1 Phalaenopsis equestris | reverse complement strand
CCTATCACTTCACTATCTCACTCTATCTCGCTTCCTCTCTATCTCCTTCTGTCTTTGCCTCCTTCTATCCCTCCCTTCCTCTCTCTCCCTATTCCCCTCCTAATCTCTCTCCACTCTCTCGTTCTTCTCTTTCTCTCTACAGCCTCCTCTCATCTATCTCTTCATCTCTCCCTCACACACACTCTCTCTCCTTCCTCTGTTCCTCAATTTCTCTCTTCTCTTGATGTCTGTTCTCTTCACTCCCTCACCATCTCACTCTTCATCTGTTTTACATTCTAATCCTCTCTCTAACTCACTTTGATTTCTTTTTTTTCTCCCACTCTTTCTATCTCTTGCTCCCGTCTTATGTCTCTCTCTCAAAGTCTTATCTCTCTCTTCCTTCCTCTATCTCTTAACCTACTCTTTTACTCTCCTGTTCTTCTCTATCTCTCTACACCCTCCTCTCATCTATCTCTTCATCTCTCCCTCACACACACTCTCTCTCCTTCCTCTGTTCCTCAATTTCTCTCTTCTCTCGATGCCTGTTCTCTTCACTCCATCACCATCTCACTCTTCATCTCTTTTACTTTCTCATCTTCTCTTTAACTCACTTTCATTTTTTATTTCTCTCCCACTCTTTCTATCTCTTGCTCCCCTCTTATCTCTCTCCCTCTCTCAAACTCTTATCTCTCTCTCTTCCTTCCTCTCTCTCTCTCCCTCTCACTCTTTCTCCCACTTTGTTTCTCTTTTGACCTCCCTCCTCCTCTCTGCCTCCCTCTTTCTCACTCGCTTACCACTATCAATCTTTCTCCCTTTCTCTTACCTTTCTCAAATAATCTTCTCTATGTCGCTTTATCTCTTTCACTCTCTCTATCTCTATTGCTCGTCTCTTTTGCTCTCTCCCACTCTTTTGATCTCACCCTCGTTCTTTCTCTTCTCTTTCTCTCTCTCCCTCCCTTTTTCTAACTCCCTCTCTCCCCCTCA
>NW_018165712.1:19151-19966 GCF_001263595.1 Phalaenopsis equestris | reverse complement strand
TTCCTAGGACTCCTTTTTTCTCTCTCTCCCCCATCTGTTTTCCATGATCTCGATCTTCGTCAATCTCCCTCTCTCTCTCTCCTACGATCTCGCTCTATTACTCTCCCACCCTCTTTCTTTCTCTTTCTCTTATATTATAACTTTTCTGCTCACACACATATCTACTTATCTCTTACTATATCTACTTCTTTCTTTATCTCTTATTTTCTTTCAACTCTCTCCCTTTATGCCTCCTCTCTATGTCATTATCTCATACTCTCATTATTCTATGTCATTATCTCATACTCTCTTCCTATATCTCATATATCTCTAATCTCCTTATCATGTTTCTTTCTCTCATTCCCCTCTTTGCTGTCTCTTAATAGCTTTTCCTTTCTACTAAACTCTCTCCCTCTCTCTTTGTCACTCCCATTCTCACTCCCACTTTATCTCTCCACCTCTATTAGACCTCCTCTATCTCTATCTTCCTATATGTTGCTCTCTCTTTCTCTCTCCCTATATCTTCCTATATGTTGCTCTCTCTTTCTCTCTCCCTATATCTTCCTATATGTTGCTCTCTCTTTCACTCTCCCTCCTTCCCTCTTTTCCTTCTCTCTTACTCTATCTCTCTTCTCTCTTCATATTTCTCTCTCACACACCCTCTTAGGGTCTATTTGGGGCAGCTGCAACTTATGGAATAATCTGCTGATAAGCTGATTAAAAATAACCTGCTAATAAGCTAGGTGCGGTGACTTTTACAAATTTTTATTTTTTTTGAAAAACCAGACCGCTGTTGAAAGCTTCCACCGCACCAAGATAGGTGTGGTGTGAAAACG
>NW_018165712.1:18095-18767 GCF_001263595.1 Phalaenopsis equestris | reverse complement strand
AAAGAGGGAGGTAGAGAGTGTTATAGAGAGATAAAGAGAGAGAGAGAGATAGAGAGAAAGAGAGATTGATGCCAAGATATAGAGGGAGAGAAAGAAAGAAAGGGAGGGTACAAGTTAGAGAGAGAAGAGAGAGGAGTGAGAGTGTGGGAGAAAGTGAGTGAGCAAGAGAGACATAGAAGAGCAAGAAATAAAGAGTGATAGTAAGGAGAGAGTGAGAGAGTGGTATAGAGAAGAGAGAGATGAAGGTTGACAGAGAAAGAGAGATGTATAGAGGCAGAGAGAGAGACAAAGGGAGAGAGTACTAGAGATGGAGAGTACGAGAAAGATAGAAGATAAATAGAGTGAACGTGAAGGAATGAGAGAGATGGTTTGACAGAGAGGAAGTGAGATTGAGAAGAAGGAGAAGACAAAGAAGCTACAAAAGAGAGCGAGAAGTAAGAGGATAGTGAGAGAAACACAGAGAGAGGTAAGGAGGGAGAGATGTAGGTATGAGGGACGGAGAGATGTAGGTATGAGGGACGGAGGGACAAGAGAGATTGAAAGTGAGGGATGGACAAGGGAGGGAAAGAATTTGGGAGAGAGAGAAAGAGACATAGAGAAAGAGTGAGAGAGAGCATAAGAAAGAAGGGAGATAGATTGAGGGAGGGAGGGAGGGAGGGAGGGGGAGAGAAA
>NW_018165712.1:16942-17942 GCF_001263595.1 Phalaenopsis equestris | reverse complement strand
CAAGCAAGATAAGGAGTGTGAGAGACCAGAGAGAGGGATGGAATATAGGGAGAGAAAGAGAGAGGGCGAGAAAGGATAGAGAGTGATGGACCCCTCCCTCCTCTCACACTTGTCCTCCTATATTTCTAGCAATTCTCACTCTTCCTCTATCCACTCTCTATTTCCTATGCTCACTCGCTCTCTTCCACTCTGTTGTTTCTCTCTTTTGATCTTGCTACCCTTTTTTCTCTCGATTTTTTATCTCTACCCCTTTTTCTCCCACTCTGCCTCTTGTTTTCTCCCTCACTCCCTTTCTCCTCCCACTATCTCTAAATTCTTATATCACCCTCCCTCCCTTACATCATTCTGCCTCTCTTTTTCTCCCCTCCCCATCTCTTTCCATTCCTCTTTCTATCTTTCTCTCTTTATTTTTGTACTTCCTCTCTCTCTCTCTTTTACTTACTCTACCTCTCTACTCTACCTCTCTTTCTTCCCTTAGTCTATCTTACTCCATTTCTTTTTGTCTCTCACTCTAACTTAGTCTTCATTCTTCTCTCTCTTTCTTTTTCTCTTTTTTAATGTCCATCTCTCTCCCCCTTTATCGGTATTTCTCTTTTTTCCTTTCTTGGCTCTTTCACACATTTCTATCTCTCTGTCTTGCTTATTCTTCTATCCCTCTCCCTTATATTACTCCTAAAGCTCTCTCTTCTATGTCATGCTCTCTTACTCATTCTCACTATCACTCCCGCTCTTTCTTCTCAATCTCCCTCTTTCTCTCTCATAATCTCTCTCATCTCATTATTCCTTTCTATCTATCTCTCACTTCTCACTTTGCATTCATTTTCTTTACTTGCTCTCTTCTGTCTCTCTCACCTTTGCTCTCTCTCTTTGTTTCACTAAATCTCTCTCACATTCTAACTCTCTTTCTTACTCATCTGTTCTTCCTCCCTCTCTTTCTACATCCATCCCTCCCTTCCTCTCCTTTCATCTTCTTTCTTCTCTTCCTCTCTCCCTCTCACTG
>NW_018165712.1:15447-16083 GCF_001263595.1 Phalaenopsis equestris | reverse complement strand
TCTTTCATTTCTCTCTCTTTGTCTTTTTCTCGTCCTGGCTTACTCTATCTATTATCTCACTCTCTCTACTCTTTCGCTCTCTCTTTTCTTTCTCTCTATCATTCTCTCTCTCTCACTTACTCTATCTCGCACTCTTTATCCCACCCTCTCTCCCTCTCTCTCACATATCTTTCCTCTTTCTCACCCACCCTCTCTCCCTTACTCCCTCTCATCATCTTTTTCTATCTTACTCTTTCTATCTTCCTTATTCAACTTCATGTCTTTCTTTCTCTCCAGCTCTCCCTAGCTTTATCAACCTCATGTTTTTCTTCTCAATTTGTCCCTTCCATCCTACCTCCCTCTCTTCCTATTTTCATCTTATCACCGTATATCGCTTTTTCATTTACTTACCTTTCTCTACCCATCTCTCTCTCACCTCAATAAATTTTTTTTGCTCTCCCCCTTTCTTCTCATTCTCTTTTTATCTCACTAGTTCTATTTTTCTTGCTCACTTTTCTTCCTTGTCCTGGTCTCTATGACTCATTCTATTTTTATTCTGTCTCCCCCACAACACCCCTATCTTGCACTCTCACTCCCTCACTCTCACTCAATCCACCCTCACTCTTCCACTCTCCCTCTTTCTTTTGTTCTCTCTAC
>NW_018165712.1:12678-13449 GCF_001263595.1 Phalaenopsis equestris | reverse complement strand
AAGAGAGAGATAGAGAATGAATTAAAAAGGGAGGGAGGCAAGGAGTATTCGTGATAGAGGGAAAGACAGTGAGTGTGAAAGAGAGAGGGAAGGAAGGTAGAGAGAGCAAGAGAGAGGGAGAGAGAGCAATAGGGAGGGGGAGAGAGAACATGAGGGACGGAGTGAGGAGTAAGAGAGAGTGTAAGAGAATGAGTGAACAAGAGGGATAGAGGAGGAGAGAGAGAGAGAAAGGGTGAAAGGGTAAGAAAGATGTATAGAAAAATCATGAGAGAGAGAGTGAGAGAGAGAAAGAGTAAACTAGAGAGAGGGTGAAGAGAGGGTGAGAAAGGGAGGAAATGGAGAAGAGAAGATAGGGAGGAGAGAGGGAGAAAGAGAGAGAGAGTGTGAGAGAGATATTGAGAGTAAGGTAAAAAGAGTGAGAGAGGTGAAGGGGGAGAGAGCGGGAGGGAGAGAGGAGAGCAGTTAGAAAGAAAGAGAGAATTAATGAGAGAGAAAAGGAGAGGTAGGATGGAAGAGATCGAAACAATAGTGTGGTAGAGGGATAGAAAACGGGAGAATGTGAGAGAGAGAGAGAAAAATGAAGCTAAGTGAGAGAGTGGGAGAGAGAGAAAGGGGAGGGAGAGAAAGAAGAGTGAGAGGGAGAGAGAGAAGAATTGAGGTAGAATAAAGGGACAAAGAGAGAGAAAAGATGAGAGAGAGAAAGAGGGAGGGAGGGCTAGAGAGAGGGGTACAAAGAATAAGGATGGGAATGAAAAATAAAGAGTGAGAGAG
>NW_018165712.1:6293-11519 GCF_001263595.1 Phalaenopsis equestris | reverse complement strand
GAGAGAGTAAGAGGCTAAGGAGAGAGAAGAAAAATGGAGAAGATAGAAGAGATAGAGAATAAAAGAGAGAGAGAGATTGAGAGAGAAGATTGAGTGGAAGATAGATGGAGGGTAGAAAATGAGGAAGGAGAAAGGAAGGGAGAGAGAGGGATTGAGAGAGGTAGGGATAGGCAAAGAGAGAGATAGGGTGATAAAGAGAGAAAATATGATGGAGAGCAAGAGAAAAAGAGGAAGTGAGAAGAGAGATGGTTAATAGAGAATGTGAGGGAAGAAAGGAAATAGAAACAGAGAGCAAGAAAGAGATAAAGGGACAACAAAAGAGAGGGAGATAGAGGAGATTGACATAATGGTTAGAGGAAGAGAGGAGACCTAATAGAGGTAGAAAGATAAAATGAGGGGAAAAAAGGAGTAATAGAGAAATCAAGGGAGGAAGGTAGAGAGAGATTTAGGGATAGAGGGTGAAGGGGGTATAGAGCAGGAGACAGAGTGAGAGAGAGAGGGAGAGTGGGAGAAAGAGGATATGGGAAGGGGGGAGGGAAGGTGAAGGGAGGGGTGGAGGGATAGATAAAGTGAGAAGAGTGGAAAAGAAAATGATAGGAAAGTGAGAGCTAAAGATATGGAGAGAGTTAGAGAGAAAGTGAGAGTGGGAGAAAGAATAGAGAAAGAGCGAGGAAAGGGATAGGGAAGTTGAGAAAGAAATAATATACCAAAAGAGGGAGAGAGAGCATGGGAGAGAGCAATAAAAAGATGTGAGACAGAAAAAAGATCAAGACAGTTAGATAAAGAAAGGGATAGAGGGTGGGAGGGATGGAGGGAAAGAAAGAAAAAGGATAGCGAGAAAGGTTAGACAAAATGTTGGAATTAGATAGAAAAGTTATAAGGAGGGATAGAGAGTGAGAAATTGATAGAGAGAAGTGGCATAGTGGGGGAGAGAGGAGGGAAAAAGAGAGATAAAAAAGAGATAGAGTGAGTATGAGACAGGTAGATAGTGGGTGAGAAAGTATTAGAGAGTACAAGCGAAAGTGGGAAAGAGAAAGTGAGATAGTGAGAAGAGCTAGTTAAAAATAGAGAGACCTTACAAAAATATTGAGATGGAGGGAGGATGGGATTGAGGAGGAGAGAGATAGAGAAAAAATTGAAGAGAGTGAATAGAGATATAGGAAATGAGAATGAGAACATGTGAAAGGGGGAGAGAGTGTGAGCAAGGGAATGTTAAAGAGAAAGTTAAAGAGTGATCAAGAGTGACAGAAAGTGCCAGAGAGAGGTAGAGTGCTAGAAAGAGTTAGGGATAAATATACGGGAGAGAGAGAGGGACTAGAAAAAGGGATGAGGGACTAGAAAAAGGCTATGGAGGAGAAAGAAAAATCAAAAGGGATAGGATCAGCTAAAGAGAGAGAAAGATAGAGTGAGAGAGAGAGACAGTGAGTGAGATGAAAAGAGATGAGAGCGAACAATTAAGAGATGAAAGAGAGCAAGAGTATGAAGGGAAACAGAGTGGAAAAAGAGAGAGAAAAAGAGAGAGAGAATGAGAGAATGAGAAAAAGAGGGAGCGAGAGAATGAACGGAAAAGAGAGAGAGAGAGAGAAAAGAGACAAAGAGAGTGAGAGAAGTGAGAAAAAGAGAGAGCAAGAGAATGAAGGGAAATAGAGAGTGGGAGAAGAGAAAAATAGAGTGAAAGAGAGAGTGTGAGGAAGGGAGAGAGGGAGACAATGCAAGATAATGAGTGAGGGAGTGTGTGAGAGGAAGACAAGGATGGAGGAAGAAAGAGCAAAAAAATAGATATATCAAGAAATATTGTGAAAGAGATGAATAGAGAGATCAAGGGATAGAGAGAAGTATGAGAGACTGGGAGAGAAATTAGGAGGGGAATAGGGAGAGAGAGGAAGGGAGGGATAGAAGGAGGCAAAGATAGAAGGAGATAGAGAGGAAGTGAGAGAGAGTGAGATAGTGAAGTGAGAGGGGGAATGAGAGAGAAAGAATGGGAGAAAAAGAGATGAAGAAAGAGAGTAGAGAAGGAAGGGTGAGGGAAGTAGAGAGAGAGAGAGAAAAGCAGATAGAGAAGAGGAGAAAAAGGGACGTAGGGAGGGGAGCCTTTGAGGGTTGTAATGAGGTGTAGATTGAAAATAAATAGAGAGTGGGAGAGAGGGTGAGAAAGAGAGAGATAGGGAGAGAGAGACAAAGTGAATGACATAGAGTTAAGAGAGAAAGAAGATAAAGTGAGAGAGATGATAAGATAGAGATAGAGCAAGTAAGAGGTAAAAGAGAGGGTGAGAGAGTGAGATAAGGAGATAAAGGAATTGAAGGAGGGAGGGAGAGTGGGAAGAGAGAGTGGGATTGTGGGAGAGAGGGAGGGAGAGTGAGAATAAAGAAATAAAGGAATTGAAGGAGAGAAGGAGAGTGAAGCAAGTTAGAATGAGAGGAAGATGATTAATAAAGATAGAAGTAACAGAGAGAGAAAGAGAGTATGAGGGAAGATGATTAATAAAGATAGAAGTAACAGAGAGAGAAAGAGAGTGAAGGACAAGAGTGATGAAAGAGATAGAATGAACAAGCAAGTGAGAGAAACAGAGATATGGAATTTGAGAGACGGAGAGAGATGAGAGAGATAAAGAGTGGGGAAGAGAAAAAGGGAGGGAAAAAAAGAGGGATGTAGAGAGGCAGTGTGAGAGATAGATATAGATGGAGTGCGTGAGGGGTAGAGAGGGACAGAGCACTAGGGTCAAATTGAATGAAAGGGAGTAGGAGAGAGAGAGTGAGCTAAGGAGGGAGGGAGGGAGAGAGTGTGAGTGAGAGAGAGAGAGACATAGAGAGGGAAGTGAAGGAATAATGGAAGACATAAATGAGTGAAATGTAGTGAAAGTTAGAGAGGTAGAGAGAGAAAGGAGATGAAGGGAGAGAGGAAGGGAGGGAGGGATGGAGAGAGAAAGAGGGGGAGGAAGAACAGGTGAGAAAGAAAGAGAGAGTGTGAGTGGGAGAGAGGGAAAGATTGAGGTAAGATGGAGAGAGAATAAGAGAGAGAGAGAAAGTGAGAAAGATAGATAGAGATTGCAAGAGAGGGGTGTGGGAGAGATGAGAAAGAGCAAGAGCAACTGAGGGAGAGCAAGTGAGTGAGAGCTAGCAATGGAATTAGAGGAGAGATAGAGAGACAAGTGAAGGAGAAAGATAGATGGAAATAGAGCTAGAAAGTGTAAGAAACAGGCGAGAAAGAGAGAGAGAGTTAAAAAAGAGAGAGAAGAAAGAATGAAAGAGGTTGACGGGAAAAGAGAGAAGATGTATGAGAGATCATAGGGATAGTAGAGAAGGGAGGGAGAGAGAAATAGAGAGAGGAAAGGAGAGAGGAAGGGGGAGAAAAAGGGATGTAGGGAGGGAGTGTTTGAGGGTTGGAATGAGCAAGAGATAGAGAAAGCGACAGAGAGTGGGAGAGAAGACATGAAACTGAGAGATAGAGTAAAAAACGAGTGACAGAGAGTGATAGAGTCAGAGAGTGAGATAACGAGATAAAGGATGTGAAGGAGGGAGGGTGAGTGAGATAGAAAGAGTGAGTTAGAGAAGGTAGATATACGAGAAAAAGAGAGAGGGATAGAGGAAGAGTGAAAGAGAGATGGAGGGAGGAAAAGAGAGAGGGAAAGAAAATGAAAGGATGAGAAGGAGAGAGAGTTAGAGAATAGAGAGAGAGTGAGAGAGTTTGAGAGAGAGGAGGAGAGATAAAGAGAGAAAATGTGGAAGCGAGAGTAAGAATGTTTTGAAGAAGATCAAGTGAGAAGGGAAAGGATGGAGGGAGAAATAAAAAGAGGAAAAAAGATATGGAGGGGAAGAAAGAGAGACATAGGTAGGGAGTTTTTGAGGGTTGGAATGAAAAAGAGACAGGGAGTGGAAAAGAGAGCAAGCGAGTGAGAGAGAAAGTTGATAGGGTAAGAGAGATAATAAGAGGAAGAGAATGATAGAGAGAAAGAGCAAGTGAGAGAGGTAAATAGTGAGGGAGGGAAGGAGAGTGAGACACAAAGAGAGGAAGTGAGGGAGGGCGAGAGGGGAAGACAGTGGAGAGAGAGAGAGAGATGACTGATAAAGAGAAGATTAAGAGGGAGATTATAAAAACGAAGGAGAAAAAGTGAGAAAGATAGAGTGGTCAAGCGGTGAGAGAGACACAAAGAGGGAGGTCGAGAGATAGAGTAAGGAGAAAAAGGGAGAGGGGAGATGAGGATAGAGTGAGGGATAGAGAGAATAAGATAAGTATGGAGAGAGAGAAAAGACAGGGTGCATCAAAGAGGGATAAAGAGAGTTGGGGAGAGAGAGTATGCAAGAGAGATTGAGGGAGAGAGAGAGAGTGTGTGTGAGAGAGGGAGAGAGAGAAATAAGGAGATGGAGAGAGAGTGTGTGTGAGTGAGGGAGAAAGAGGTGAAGAGTGTCTTAAGACGTAGAGAGATTGGTAGAGAGTGCGAGAGAGGGGTGGGAGAGATGACAGAAAGTGAGAGAGAGTGAAGAAGAGTAAGTGAGTGAGAGAGAGAGAGAGCAAGAAATGGAGTAAAAGTAAATGAGAAAGAGAGAAAGGATATGAGATAGGGAGAGAGTTTAGAAGAAAGGGAGAGAGATATAACAATAAGGTGTGAAAGAGAGAGAGCTAGGTAGAGGGCAATAAGAGGCTGAGAGTGAAAGGTTGTGGGTGATGAATAGGCCAAGTGGGGGAGGGAGGGAGGGAGAGAAAGAGATGAGACTGTGAGAGAGAGATAGAGGGAGAGAGGAGAGATAAATAGAGGTAAAGAGAGAATGAGAGAGAGTGGGAGAAAAAGAGGAAAATTAGAGAAGAGAGAAGAGAGAGCGGAAGAGGCAGAGTGAAACAGTGGGAGGGAGGGACAAATAAAGGTTTGAGAGAAGAAAATGAGAGAAAAAAGAGGGAAATAAAGAGAAGAATGGAGATCAAGAGGGAGAGAAAGAGGGACGTGGGGTGGGAGTTTTTGATGGTTAGAATTAGGGTGAGATATAGAGAGATAGAGAGTGAGAGAGAAAGAATATAGAGTGAGAGGGTTAATAAGAGAGATATAGAGAGAGAAAGAAAGTGTTAGAGTGGGATAGGAGAGAGAGAGACAGCGAGAGCAAGTAAAGGGGAGCAAACAAATAGATTCAAAGAATGAAAAGATAGAGAGAAAGAGGGGTATGAGTGAAAGAGAGAGTGACTACAAAAGATAAATAGAGAGATACCCAAGAGTGATGGGGAGAAGAGAGACCAAG
>NW_018165712.1:3802-5410 GCF_001263595.1 Phalaenopsis equestris | reverse complement strand
AGCTAGGAGTGGGACAAAGAAGAGTGAGAAAAGGAGTACAAAAAGAGAGAGAAAGAGAACAAGAGTAAAAAGGTATGGAGTAGAAGATAGAGTGAGTAAAAAGAAGAGAGTAAAGGAAAGGGAGAAAAAATTACAGAGAGAGTGAGTGTGAGATTGAGGAAGAGTGAGAGGACGTGAGAGAGGGAGAAAGAGGAAGGAGTGAGAGAATAAAGAGAGTATAGAAAAAGAGAGATCTCACTAGAGTAAGAAATGAATACAGAGATATGGAGGGAGAAAGGCAATATATAGAGAGAAAGAGAGCAAGAGAGTGAGGAAGCGAGAGTAAGAGAGGGTGAGAATGGGATAGTGGGAGGGAGATCGTAAGTACAAAAGAGAGGGAGAGAGTGAAAGGGATTGAGAGCAAGATAGGCCAAGAGAGGGAGAGACAGAGAAAGGGATTGAGTGCAAGATAAGGCAAGAGAGAATGAGATAAAAGAGAGAGTAAGATAAATGTGTGAGGAGAGAGGGACAAAAGAGGGAGCGAGATAGAGAGAAGGGGGAGAGGGAGAGAGTGGGGGACAGGAATGGGAGAGATAGTGGAAGGGAGAGAGAAAGAAGAGAGATAGACAAGTGAGGAAGCAACAGAGAGAGAAAAGGAAGGAGGGAGAGAGAGATGTAAGATGAGATATAAGAAGAGAATAAATGGAATTGAAGGTGGATAGAGCGAGAACGAGGCAAAGAAGTAAAGGACGAAAAGAAACAAGAGAGACAGAGGGAGGGTGGAGGGAGGGTGGAGGAAGGGAGAAAGGGGTGAGAGAGGTGAGAGATAAAGAAAAATAGGAAGTGAAAAAGGAGTGAGAGAGAAAGAGAAAGAGAAAGTGAGAGAGAGAGACAATGGGTTAGGAAAGAAAGAGAGAGAGAGGATAAGATAGTAAAGAAAGAGAGAGAAATATGGAGAGGGGAGGGGAAGGGAGAGAGGGGAGGGTTGGTGACAGAGTGAAATAGAGCAGAGAAGGATGAGAGAGGGAGAGAGGGAAAAAGAGAAGGAAATGGAGAGAGATAGTGGGAAGGAGAGAGATAAAGGGTGGGAGGTAGGTAGAGGGATAGAGAGAGCATGAAAGGTATAAAGAGCGAGAGAGTGAGTGATAAAGGGAAGAAGAGAGTTAGAGATGAGCGAGAGAAAGAGAGAGAGAAAAGGTAGAGAGGGAGAACCAAAAGGGAAGGTTGGAGAGTGAGAGAGAAAACAAAAAGGAGAGAGAGATAGAGTTTGTTAGATATACAGTGAAATTAGAGAGGGAGAGAGGGTAAAAGAATGTGAGAGAAGATATAAAATAGAGAATAACAAAAAAGAGAGAATGAGAGAGAGTGAAAAAGAGAGTAACAGATACAAAAGGGAGATAAGAAGAGAAGTAAAGGAGATCAAAGAAAGAGAAAATTTGAGAGAAGGAAAAAGGGAGGGTCAGAGGGAGAAACAGTGACAAAGAAAGATAGTTGGAAAAAAGTAGGGAGAGGGAGAGAGAGAGTGAGAGATAGAATGGGAAGATGAGAGAGAGAGAGACGGAGGGTGGGAAAGGAGAGAGGAACAAGAGCGTGAGGGAGAGGGCAGGGGGAGTGAAGAGAGAGAGAGAG
>NW_018165712.1:0-3583 GCF_001263595.1 Phalaenopsis equestris | reverse complement strand
AGGAAGAGAGAGGGGAAGAGGGGGGGGGGGGGGGGGGGGGGGGGGGGGGGAGGGAGACAGTGGATGAGTGTGTGAGAGAGAGAGAGAGAGAGAAAGCTGGCAAGATAAAGGGGAGAGGAGGGATGAGAGAGTGCAATAGAGAACAAGAGAGTGAGGGGAGAGATGAGACAAAGATAGGTGAGAGAAGATATAGAGAGAGGTAGAAAGGGAGGGAGAAAAAGAGATAGGAAGAGTAGGAGACAAAAAGAGTGAGAGAGAGAAAAGAGAGCGAGAGAACATTATGAGAGATAGAAGAGGGAAAATAAGATAGAGAAAAGAGGGTCAGAAAAATAATAATGAAAGGATGCAGATATATTTAGAGAGAAAGAGAGAGAAAGGAGCTGAAGAGGGGAAGGGAGACATCGAGAGAGAGAGAGAGAGATATAGAAATAAGTGAGTGAAAGAATAGAGAAGCGAGTGAGAGAGAGAGAGAGAGAGAGAATGAATGATAGAAGGAAAGATGGAAGGACAGAGGGAATGTGAGATTAAGTGAGAGAGAGACACAAGAGCAAGCAACAAAGAGACAATAAGAAAGAGAAGATAGAAAAGCTTGCTATTTTTTACTCATATTTTCACACTTTCTTTTCTCACTCTTTATTTCTATCACTCTCTGTGTTCTTCTCTCTTACTTTCTGTCTCTTCCCCTCTCTATCTCTTTACTCCCTCACCACCTCTCTTGCTTTCCCTTTTTCTATATCTATCTATTGATCTCTTTCTTCTCTAACTTGCTCTCTTCTTTCTCTTTCTAAATCTCTCTCCCTATCTCTATCTCTTGCTCTCTATCTCTTTCTTTATCCTCTCTCCCACTCTATCTCTTATCGTCTCGCCCTCCCTCCCTCCCTCCCTCACACTCACTCTTTCACTTTCTCTCTTGTTTTGTCACTCAATCTCCCTCTCCCCCTCTCCCTCTCCCTCTCTCCCTCCTCAATATTCATTCATTCATTCACTCTCTTTCCTTTTGTATCTCTTTGCTATTCCTATCTTTTTCTATTCTGTCACTCTTCGTTACTCACTCTCTCATCTAGTTCTCTTTTTCTAACGCTCTCTAACTCCCACTCTCTTGCTTTCTCTCCCACTCTCCTCCCCTCTCTCCCTTTCTCTCTTACTCTTTTTTTTCTTCTCTCCTTGTTATCCTTCTCACACTTTCTTTCTCTCTTTTTCCTTCAATATCTCTTTGCTCTCTCACTATCTCTCTTGCTCTCCCTTTCCCTCTATCTCCCTCTTGATCCCTTTCCCTCTATCTATCTCACACTCCGTTGCTCTCTCTCACTCTCTCTCCCTCCATCCTCTCTTTTCATTCATTCTTTCTCTCTTCTCCCTTTCTCTCTATATCTCTCTCCCCTCCCTCCCTCTCCCACTATCTCAACCCCCTCCCTCTCCCATGTCTTTCTTCTCTCTTTCTCCTTCACTTGTTCTCTCTATCTTTTCTCACTCTAGCATACTCTCTCTTCTATTTCACTAAATCTACTCTCTCACTCCCTTTTATTATCTCTCATACTTTCTCTCTCTCGCTCTCTCTTTCCTGCTCACTCCCATTCTGTCCCCTTTATATTACTCTCTGTTTGACCTACCCTCTCTCTATCTCCCCTCCCTCTCGTTCTTTCTTTGTCACTCTCTTTTCTCTCTCTTCTCTTTACCCTACTTGCTTGCACTAATTTCTTCTCTATCTCTTTGCTCTCTCGATCCATTTCTTTTATGCCACTCTCCTTTTCTCACTCTCTCCTCTTGCTCTCTCTTTCTATCAGTCTCTGCGTCCCACTCTCTTGCTTTTTCTTTGCTATCCTTTCCTCTCTCTCCCTCTCTAACATACGATCCATCTATCCCTTCCTTCTCTCTATCTCTTTTCTTGCTATAGCTTGCTCTCTCTCATCTTTCACTCTCCCTATTCTCTTGGTCCCTTTTATTCTCTCCCACACTTTTTCTCTCTTACACTCTCTCCCCCCTCCCTCACCCTCCATGTCGCTCTATTTTTTCTACCTTCTCCTTATCCACCCTCTCATTGGACCTCCTTCCCCATTCTTCCATATTTTTTGTCCTCCCTCTTTCCATCTCACTCTCTCCCACTTTCTCACACTCTTCCTCTTCCCTTCCCGCCACCACTTATTCTCCCTATCTATTTATCTCTTATATCTCTGCTCTCTCTCTCTCTCAACTATACCTCCCTCCCTCCATCACTATCCCTCTCTCTACTCTCTCCTCTCTCTGTATCTTCTCTCCAATCACTCTCTATCCCACTCTCTTGCTCTCTCTCCTATCCTCCCTCTCAATTTATCCATTCTTTTAGCCTCTCTCTCTTTCACCAACTATTCCTCCCTCCCTTTCCTTTTCTCTTATTATATCTTTTTTCTCCCCTTTAGTTTCTATCTCTCTCTAGCTTTATCTCTTCCATGCTTTCTCTATCAGTCTCCTCCTATCCCCCTTCATTGATTACTATTTCATTACCTCCCCCCATATTTAATATCTCTCTCCCTCACTCTTGCTCTCTTCTCTCACTCCTTTGCTCATGTTATTTCTCTCTATCCCTATCTCACTATATCTAGTCATTCTCACTCTCTTCCCATCCCCTTGCTCTCTTTCCATGTCTTTCCTCCTATCCCTTACTCAATCTCTCTCTCCCACATGCTCTCTCTCCCTCTTTCTGTCGATCTCTCTCTCCCACTCCATACGTCCACCTCACTCTCCCTCTGCAGTTTTCCCTTTCTCTATATTACTTTCATTCTTTCTCTCTTCCATTCTCTATCCCTCTCACTCATTACTTACCTATTTCTCTTGCTCCCTTGTTCGCTCTCTCTCACTTCTTTCTCTCACCCTCTCACTCCACCCCTCTCTCTCCCCTCATACCCCCTCTCTTACTCTCTTTTCTCTATTCTTTTTCTTGTTCTTTTTCTCTCTTTCTTTCCTTATTTATCTCTTTGCTCTCCCTCCATCTCTCTCGCTTTCCTTTCTCTATGTCTTTTCTCTCTCACCATCTCTTTCTCTCTCTTGATCACTTGCTTCTCAAACTCACTCTCTTCTTACTTTTTATATGTTCTCTCACACTTTCTCAGTTCTCTCACAATTTCTTGTTCTCTCACACTTTCTCAATTACCCTCCCACCCTCCTTCCCTTTCTCCCTCCCCCATTCTCACTCTCTAAATTTATCTCATTCACCCTCCCATTCACCCTCCCTTTCTCTTCCATGCCTTTCCTCTCTTTTTCTCCCTCACTCGCTCTCTCTCTTCTTTTTCTCTCTCTTTAATTATCTCCCCCTCTGATGCCTCCACTCTCTTTCTCATACTCTCTATTCTCTATATTCTCCTTTTTTGCACTTCTTACTTTTTATCTCTTTCATTTTCTACATCTTTTCCCCTCAACCTTCTCTTTTCCTTTTTATTTCTATCTATATTCTTCATCAGTCTCTCTTTTCGTTCTCTCTCTCTCTCTTCTCACTCCCTTTATCTCTCTCTTCTCCCCCCTCTCTCTCCGCTTGCTCTCACTTCTCTCTCTCACTCAGCTTGCCTCACACTTTTACTCTTCCTCTACTATCTCTTTCTCTCTTTTATAT
>NW_018165711.1:200666-201515 GCF_001263595.1 Phalaenopsis equestris | reverse complement strand
TCATACAAACTACAACAAGTAAATAACTTATCCCCAATTTCTCCCTAAAAACATTCCTTAAAGTTCCACTGAATATTTTCCTTTCTTTATAGCACACGGAATTCCTTTTCAAAGTAGCAAGCAGGAAGAAATCTCTCACTTTCCCTCCACTCTCACAATCTCTCAAAGAATTCCTCACAATTGTTACACACTAATGGAACCTCTCTAACCTCCAGGACCTCTAGCACACTACCTCCCCCCTCTATTGTTTGGCCAAAATAATCTTTTAAGGTTGTAGATGAGCTTTCCCAAGAGTTGCCTAAGCATCCCTACAAAATTTGGTCTTATCCAAAGCTTGAGTAAGCATAACCGTCGATCTCGCCGCCGTCGACCTCGAGGGCACCGTCGGTGGGCTTCTAGAGAATTTTTGTTCTGTAGTCTCGAGAAAATCTCATTGTCGGCGGCGTCGAGGGCGCCATCGGCGGCCTAGTTTAAATCTTCACATTGTGGTTCTTTTCGCTCCAAATTTGCTCATTTTTGCATCTTTTTTGCTCCAATGACCCTAATTCATCATTCATGTAACAAAACAGCAAAAATACATTTCTTTAAAGTGCAATATCATAAAAAAATAGTATAAAATAGGTATGAAAATCTCAACATATTTTCCTTTGGTCAAAATCCCCCAAACTTAACTATTACTTGCCCCGAAGTAATTTTAGTACTATATAAAAGTTATGATCTACTGTAGTAAAGTTTTAATTCAGGAATACTATAAGTTTGATTTTAATAAATATCATAGTGAGATTTTCAGAAAAATTCAAGTAATTGAATTAACTCTGTAGCCATAAGATTATCTAGTCATCAAGTTTA
>NW_018165711.1:198741-200045 GCF_001263595.1 Phalaenopsis equestris | reverse complement strand
AATTCACTACATAAAATCATATAAATAATTTTTAAAAATATTGAAATAGAGGACATCTAATAGTTAATTTTTTTCTTCCCTCCCCCAAACTTAAATTTTTAAATATGAAATAATACAGGTGGAAAGAAAAAAATATAAATATAAATCATACCTTCGTATTGTAGGCATCTTTATCATTCTGAAATTTCTGCAGGCCTTCTCAAATTTTTACTTCACCTCGTCAGTAATATTAAGAGCTTTCTACACATATAAATCATTAGAGGAATTTCTTGGTAATGAAATTTTAAGATAAGTATAGAACTAAAACATTAAACAAATACAACATTTCCTAACACAACCACAATACTAAACCACAACATTTCCTAACAAATGCAATACTAAACAATGAAACAAAAATTGCGAAACAAAAATTACATTACAATCCACAATTCTACTTAACATCTATTAGACTACACATGCATATTTAACTATAAAACTAACTTTATGACCATTAAAATCATTCAAGTGCAATGAAATAATAAAAAATGAAAGTTCAAATACACAAACATCCATTTCTATTATAAAAAAAATACGTAAAGTAAAAAATAAAAAAAATACAAACATAAGTACATCAATTTCATTCTATATCAAAATCTCAAGCTACATCTTCTTCTCCTTGATCAGCAGGCGGATTGGGTTGATACTGAGCATATCGAGGGCACTCAAGAAACGTAACATCAGGCTCACCTCTGTAGTGTCGGGTCTGAGCTTCATTATAAGAAATGCCTTTGAAGGTACTCACTATCGTAATCATGTCGGCATTTTTAACCTCTAACCCTTTCATTTATCAACTCTATGCTCTTTTGTTGCAAGGTCAACTCGTTCATCAAGTCAGTCAGAGTTGGTGAACTAGAAGGTGGAAGGTCATAACTTGTAGAGGGGACATCTCTACTAGAAGAAGGTTCTTGACTTCTACTCCTAGTTCTCTATTTCTCATGGGATTCATAAGTCTTTAGATTAGTCTTACTAATGGGTTTCATAGGATAAACCCATTCTTCATTTGCAAATTCTACTCCACAAAGTTTACAAATTGCATAGATAAGTCCAGGATGTCGTAGTCCTCCACTAGTCTCACTCCTTGCTGAAGTCAATATATTCTTAAGAATTATTCGCCCCACATTTATAGCTTTACTATTCTGAATACATAAATTCAGAATAACTCTATCTCCAGTTACCTCACTATGGTGATAGGTCAGTAACAGAGTAGAGGAAATGAAATAGTGTCACGCCTTAGAGATGGCATTCAACATGGAAGCAGAAAAATT
>NW_018165711.1:195490-197763 GCF_001263595.1 Phalaenopsis equestris | reverse complement strand
CTAAGTTTGGTATTTTCTCAACCTCAATACATTAATTCAGCGTCACAATCTAAGCCACAACACTCAAAACGCTGAAAACAAAACATCTTATGCTTAGTCTCAACTATACAGAGATTTATAAGCATAATTCTAAAGCAAATCAAATACAAAGTTCAAATCAAAATACATAGATAGACATATAGGTAGTAATATAAATCTATTAATCCTCAGACTCAGTACTTGATTCTCCTCTGAGATGACCCAATGATTGCACATGAACGAAGAGGTTGTAGAAGGGTCGGAATGGAAATTTTTAAGTAGAATCCTCCTCTATCAATTTCATCCTCCTCATTAGTCGTATCAAACTATCTTCTAAATACCCAGAATATTTAAAATTTTCCTTCATCCTCCAGTCCCCTCCAGTCTAGATGATAGAAGAAATTGGAGATATTATTAATTGCATTCATGACATTTTATACCTCCTTTTCCAATTTCTTGATTTGGCGCAGGATCACCAAAGACTTATCAGGGACTAAGGGTGGAACTGATAGTGAATTCTGAGATGATTGATCAACTATCATGGCCATGTCGTTTTCATCCTCAAATGATAGAAGTACCTTTTCCCAATTTTTGTATGACACTTGTAACTGACTGCAAAGTGAGAAAATTGTGGAAGGGTGTCCAAGCCCATAAGTTGAACCATGAATGATCAGGCCCAAAACCCACTTCACAATTATAGATCCAACGTCGATCGGTAGTCCATTTGGATGCAGTAATTCAAAATGGCACTTTCTTTAGAAACTTTACCAATCTTTATTGTTGGTAACAGTTTCGCAGAAATGAAAAAGTGTCAATGTTTAGAAATGGGATTCAGGAGTGTTGCAGAAAAACTAACATACTTGTTTTCTCTTGTTTCCCAATCGTCAATTTCGTCCGTTAAATACTGGTAAATCTCATTCATCTGGTTTCTCGTTGGGATGAAATTAGAATAGTGACAGATAGGAAAATTTTCTATCATATATAATTTGTTGATCCATGCAGGAGTGAAAGTGATCCATCTTCCTCGAATATAAACAACTCCTTGGTTGATTCCATGTAAATTTGCATAAAATTCTTTTACCGCTGGAACTACCACGGCAGCAGTAGTGTAGCACAGTACTTCCCATCTTTGCCGCACTATTGTTTCTTCAATATCCGTCGTGGGATTATTCAATCCGCGATTCAAGAATCCTTGTTCTTTGATTACTCTTTTCTTCATCAGCAATTTGTTGAAGATTTGTTGCGCTTTCGAACTAATAAACTTCTGTCGATTGAAAACTCGCATTCTGGG
This sequence comes from Phalaenopsis equestris, assembly GCF_001263595.1. Lineage (NCBI taxonomy): Eukaryota > Viridiplantae > Streptophyta > Magnoliopsida > Asparagales > Orchidaceae > Phalaenopsis > Phalaenopsis equestris. Next base: position 196,454 of record NW_018165711.1, on the reverse strand, counting down.
ATTATCAGGGGAATTGGACGCCATGGAAATTTAATTGGTAGAGTTTCACTTCATTTTTGGAGGGAAAATATGAATTAGAATTCGAATTTTAGAGTTTAAAAAGACAATTCCCGCCCAAAAATAGTAAAAAATTGCCATTCGAACATAAGAAACCGTCATCTTACCAGTCTCACCGTCGGTGGGGTCGAGGGCGCCGTCAGCGCACATCTGTATTAATTTTGTCTGGACACTAGGGGAAAACCCGCCGTCGACAGTGTCGAGGGCGTCGTCGGAGCCCAAGGCAAAATTTCACAGTTTTGCTGTGGTCAAAATACGTTCCAATTTTTCTTCATGGATCCAATTATTAAGATGTTTCAAGGGTAAATAAGAATAGTAGAGCTTAATATTACCATAAACTAGTGATAATCTCAAATAAAAACTACTATCATTACTATAAAAATAAAGATAAATATGGGTTGCCTCCCATAAAGCGTTTGGTTTAACGTCGTTAGCCCGACCTATTCAGCTGTTATTCAGGTTGACTGATCATTAAAACCTCTTTAAATTTTGGTCTTTTACCCTCATAATATGGTTTTAATCCATGAACATGTACTTTAAATCTATTTCCCATTTTCTGATCTTCAATTTCAATAGCTTCATAAGTATAAACTTGGGTCACAGTAAATGGCCCTAACTAACGAGAATTCAATTTCCCAAGAAATAATTTCAATCTAGTGTTGTAAAGTAAAACTTCTTGTCCTGGTTCCAAGTGCTTTTGGTTAATCTTTTGATCATGCCATAACTTTAATTTTTCTTTATAAATTTTGTCATTATCATAAGACTCATTTCTTAATTCTTCCAATTCATTTAATTGTAACAATCTCTTTTTACCAGCATCTTTCAAATTATAATCGAATTTTTTAATCGCCCAACATGCCTTATGCTCCAATTCTACGGGTAAGTGACAAGTCTTTCCAAAAATCAG
>NW_018165711.1:191638-192223 GCF_001263595.1 Phalaenopsis equestris | reverse complement strand
TTTACCATTAACTTCTTAAGAATTTCTAAAAATTTAGAAAATTTTTTATTCTGTTTGTGTTGCTTCAACCTTTGAGGAAACGGTGGTGGAGGTTTCTCTACAGTAATTTTCATTGGTGTAAATCGATACTCTGAATCTGGGTACTCATGATCCTTTTCTTTTTTTGTACCACTTTCTCTTTTTCATTTTCTATTTCTTTGTGCACTCTTGTCTCTAATTCTTTTCCACTTTGAAACTAAAATGCCTTGATTTGTTCTTTTTCTTGATCTTTAGGATTTGGTTCCACAGTACTTGGAAAAGTTCCCAATGTTCGTTTACTAAGCACAGTAGCAATATGCCCTAATTGGTTTTCAATATTCTAATTAACAGTTCCTTGATGTTGTAATTGATTTCTTTAAATCTGTAATTGATTTCCTTGATTCTGTAATTGATTTCCTTGATTCTGTAATTGTTGACCCATGTTTAATATGAGTTCTTCCATAGATAACTTCTTCTTCTTAATTTGAGTATTACTGTTAAATCCTGGAGGAGAAGAAGGTCTATAGTTAACATTTTCCTGGTTGGATGAATTTCCTACTGTGTTCA
>NW_018165711.1:190991-191556 GCF_001263595.1 Phalaenopsis equestris | reverse complement strand
GAATATGGGTTGTTGGGTCTATTAATAGCATTTAAGGTTTCATATGAATGTTGAACATCCACAAATTGCCCAGATGAATTTTCTTCCATCATAGGAGGTGTTGAAGAATAATTCATCCCATAATGATCTAATTTCTTTGATATTGCAACAATCTACAAAGCTAACATAGATATTGCATCAGAATCATGGATACTAGCTATTCTTTTAAGATTTACCTGCTCAGAGGGCCATTGAAAATTGTTGGTAGCCATCTCTTCTATTAATGAATAAGCCTCATCAAAAGGTTTTGACATTAGAGAACTAGTAGTTGCAGCATCTATAATTGATCTAAGAGACCCCACTAATCCATTATAAAAGGTTTGAATTATTAACCAATCTGGTAACGAATGGTGTGGACACTTCCTAAGAAGATCTTTAAACCTCTTCTAAGCTTCATATATTGACTCTCCATCAATCTGACAGAACGATGTTATATCATTTCTTAGTTTAGCGGTTTTGGATGGAGGGAAATATTTTGATAGAAATTTCTGTGAAAGTTCTCCCCAAGTTCTAATAGATCCAGGTG
>NW_018165711.1:179061-189601 GCF_001263595.1 Phalaenopsis equestris | reverse complement strand
TGTAAAACTCAACATATTTTAACAAATCAATTGGTCAGATTGAAAATAAATTAAGATCTAAGTGAAAAGATCATCACAATTTTCTAAACATTTTCATGGCTTCACCAATTCAAATCACCATTTCACAAATCTTGAGACAAAGAGAAAGACAGAGAAAACTAGTCAGATCTTATAGGGAAAACACAATAGAACTCGGAATTCATATATAAGAAATCCTCACAATTGTGACACACTAATGGAACCTCTCTAACCTCCAGGACCTCTAGCACACTATCTCCCCCCCTCTATTTTTTGGCTAAAATGTTCTTTTAAAGTTGTAGATGAGCTTTCCCAAGAGTTGCCTAAGCATCCCTTCAACATTTGGCCTTATCTAAAGCTTGAGTACGCATAACCGTAGATCTCGCCGTCGGCGGCCTTGAGGGCGCCGTCAGCGGGCTTCTAGAGAATTTTTGTCCTATACTCTCGGGAAAATCTCGTTGTAGGCGGCGTCGAGGGCGTCGTCGGCGGCCTAGTTCAAATCTTCACATTTTGGTCCTTTTCACTCCAAATTTGCTCTTTTTTGCATCTTTTTGCTCCAATGACCCCAATTCCTTATTCCTGCAAAAAAACATAAAAAATACCTTTCTCTAAAGTGCAATATCATCAAAAACAGTATAAAATAGGCATGAAAATCTCAACATATTTTCCTTTGGTCACTAATCTATAACCGTTGATAATTTTTTGGTGTCGTTGGCCGTTGTCAAGTTTTTTGTGTTTTTGCCGAAGAATTAAATCTTCTAGCAGCAATACTAAATCCTTATATTTTTAAGCATATATAAAGTTGTTGTCAAGTTTTTAGTGCCATTGCCGGGGAGTAAATAAAAATCATAATTAGAGTAACAGACAATTAGGACTATTAGAAATTTTTTTACTGGAATTGCAACTATTTTCAAATTTATTTAACTATTTTTTTATGTACTGATATCAATTGTATGCATAAATTTGGACATGAAAATCCTATACCCTGCGATTCAAAATTAGAACGCACTGTTAGGAGAATTAGAAACTAAAAAAAAAACGTAGAAATCCTGACATAATGGAAAATAATGTGAACAATCATGGAATAGAAAATGAACATCAACTGCGACCTCTATGAAATTATGCAAATCCTACAGCAGACAAAATTCACTTATCTATCCAAAATCCTGATGTAGCTGAACTTTTCCTAGTACTGTGGAACCAAATCCTAAAGATCAAAGAAAAGAACAAACAAAAGCTATACAATTACTAAGTGGAAGAGAATTGGAAACAAGAGTACAGAAAGAAATGGAAACTGAAAAAGAGAAAGTGGATACGGAAAAAGAAAAGGATCATGAATACCCAGAATTAGAATATCCACTTACACCAATAAAAATTACTGTGGAGAAACCTCCACCACCACTCAAAGATTGAAGCAACACAAACAGAATAAATAAATTTCCAAGTTTTAGAAATTCTTAAGAAATTAACGATAAATATTCCCTTCGTAGAAGCTTTAGATCAAATGCCTAACTATGTGAAGTTTATGAATGATATTATGAACAAGAAAAGGAAGTTCACTGATAATAAAACTATTACACTTAGAAAAGAGTGTAGTGCAATTATATAGAAAAAGCTTCTTAAAAAATTGAAAGATCCTGATAGTTTCACTATACCGTGTGCTATCGGTGAAAAACTTTATGGAAGAGCTTTATGTGATTTGGGAGCAAACATTATTCTTATGCCTCTATCAATTTTTAAGAGATTAGGATTATGAGAAATCTCACCTACTTCTGTAACTCTTCAGTTAGCGGATCGTTCAGTTACTTATCCTAGGGGAGTTATAGAAGATGTGTTAGTAAAAGTTGATAAATTTATCTTTCCTGTGTATTTTAGTATTTTAGATATTCAGGAAGATAAGGAAATACCTATCATTTTAGGGAGACCTTTTTTAGCTACTGGAAAAACTATGATAGATGTTCAAAAAGGAGAATTGAATATGAGAGTTAACGATCAAGAAGTGACTTTTAACATTACAAAATCTATGAAATACCCTACTGTTGAAAGAGATAATGAATGTTTTCACATGGAAATTAGTGAGCATCTATTAAATGAGCATTTTAAAGAACATTTTGAAGAGAAAGAACAATTTGAAGATAGTCATGAAGTTATTTTGGACGAAATAGAGAATGAAGAATTAGATTATGTTTAGGGAAGATTTGAGATGCTGGATATTACAGAAATGTTGATAAGAATCTAGTTCCGTCAATTATAAATCCACCTGAACTTGAGTTGAATATATTTCCTAACCACTTGAAGTATGTGTTTCTGTGAGACTCATCTACACTACCTGTTATTATATCTTAAGAATTAAATGATTTGAATAAGCAAAGACTGTTAGATACATTAAAAAGATATAAGAAAGCTTTTGGTTAGACCTTAGCTTTGGTTAAAGCTTTTGGTTAGACCTTAGCTGATATTAAAGGAATCAGTTCTTCGATCTGTATGCACAAAATCATACTAGATGAACAATATAAATAAAGTGTTCATCCACAAAGGAGATTAAATCTAATGATGAAAGAAGTAGTTAAGAAGGAAATTTTGAAATGGTTGGACACTAGAATTATATATCCAATTTCAGATAGTGCTTGGGTAAGTCCAATTCATTGTGTTCCTAAGAAAAGAAGAGTGACTGTTGAAATAAAAGAGAAAAATGAATTAATACCTATTAGACAAGTTACTGGGTCGCGTATTTGCATTGATTATAGAAAATTAAGCACTCCCACTAGGAAAGATCACTTCCCTTTACCATTTTTAGACCAAATAATAAATAGACTTGCTGGGCACAAATATTTTTATTTTTTAGGTGAATATACTAGTTACCATCAAATTCCTATTGCTCCCGAGGATCAAGAAAAGACAACATTTACTAGTCCTTTTGGAACTTTTGCTTTTTGAAGAATGCCTTTCAGATTATGAAATGCACCTGCAACATTCCAGAGATGTATGACGTCTATATTTAGTAAGTTAATTGATGATGGATTAGAAGTATTTATGGATGATTTCTCTGTATTTGAAACATCATTCGACGCATGCTTAAATTATCTTGAAAAACTTTTGGAGTTATGTGAAAGAACTAATTTAGTTCTAAATTTGGAGAAATATCAATTCATGGTTGTAGGACGAAATGTGTTAGGGCATAAAATTTTGGAAAATGGTATGGAAGCAGACCCTGCAAAAATTCAACCCTGCAATAAACTAACACCTCCTACTAATGTAAGAGAGATTAGGAGTTTTCTTGGACATGTTGGTTTTGCTAAGCGTTTTATTAAAGATTTTTCAAAAATCACTAAACCTCTAAGCCAATATTTAGAAAAGGACAAGAAATTTGAATTTACTGAAAACTGTTTAAATGTTTTTGAGTTATTAAGGAAAAAATTAATCGCAACCTCTATTATAGTTTCACCTAACTGGAAGAAACCATTTGAACTAATATAGAAACCTAACTGGAAGAAACCATTTGAACTAATATGTGATGCTAGTGATTATGCTATTGGAGCTGTTCTTGGACAAATGTATGAAAAGATTTTTAAAGTTATATACTACGTTAATAAAACTCTTATGATGCTCAAATTAAATATACTATTTCTGAAAAAGAGTTACTCACAATTGTATATGCCTTAGACAAATTTAGATCCTATTTAATTGGGACTAAATGTGTTGTGCACACTGATCACTCTGATATTCTCTGAAAATATCTGATGCAAAAGAAGGATGACAAACCAAGGTTAATTAGATGGATACTTTTGATGAAAGAATTTGATCTTGTGGTTATTGATAGAAAGGGAACTGATAATTAAATTACTAATTATTTGTCAAGATTAGAAAATCATGAATTATCTGACACCAACAATGAAATTACAGACAGTTTCCCTGATGAACAACTTTATAATATTAATGAGTGGAAAATACCATGGTATGCTGATATTGTTAAATATATTGTATGTGATATTTTGTCACTTACGCTGACATTACAACAACACAAAAAATTCATTCATGATGTGAAAGCATATTTTTGGGATGAGAATTATTTTTATAAACAATGTAAGGATCTTATTATGTTAAGATGTGTATCTTATGAAGAAACTGATCTAATCATTCAGAAATGTCATGATTCTGAATTTGGATTCTGAATTTGACTGAATTTGGAGGACATTTTGGGATTGATAAAACTGCTTATAAAATTTTACAAGCTAGATTTTATTGGCCTACTATCTTTAGAGATATTTATAAATACATAAAAACTTATGATTAATGTCAACGAGTAGGCTATATATCGAGAAGAAATGAAATGCCTCTGAATTTCATGTTAGAAGTTGAGATCTTTGATGTTTGGCGATTAGATTTCATGGGACCATTTATTCCTTCATTTGGGAACTTATATATATTAATTGCAGTAGACTACATTTCAAAGTGGATCGAAGCACAAGCTTTACCTCATTGTGACGCTAAAAGTGTTTCAAGATTTTTAATGAAAAATATTTCACTAGATACAGAATGCTGAGAATGATTATCACTAACGAAGGATCCCATTTTAGGAATAAATACATTCAGAGATTGGCAGAAAAGTTTAATATTATTCATAGAATCTCTACTGCCTATCATCCTCAAACCAGTGGGTTAGCTGAAGTTTCTAATAGAGAGATTAAACAATTACTTGAAAAGACTGTAAACCCTAGTAGAGTAGATTGGTCCACTAGACTGGATACCGTATTATGGGGTTACAGGATTGCTTATAAAACTTCTATTGGAATGACTCCTTACAGGCTAATTTTTGGAAAGACTTGTCACTTACCAGTAGAATTATAGTATAAAGCATATTGGGAGACTAAAGAATTCAATTATAATTTGAAAGATGCTGGTAAGAAGAGATTGTTACAATTGAATGAATTGGAAGAATTAAGAAATCAATATTATGATAACGACAAAATTTATAAGGAGAAACTAACCAAAGATTAACCAGAAGAACTTTGAACTAGGAAAAAATATTTTTCTTTACAATACAAGGCTGAAGTTATTCCATGGGAAATTGAAGTCTCGTTGGTTAGGACCCTTTACTGTGACACAAGTTTATACTTACGGAGCAGTTGACTAGAAATAGATTTAAAGTAAATGGACACATATTAAAACCATATTTTGAGGGTAAAAGACCAAATTTTAAAGATAACCTGAATAATACCTGAATAGGTTGTGCTGATGACGGTAAAACCAAGCGCTTTGGGGGAGAAAACCCATAGTTATCAACTTTACTTTTATTGAGATTATAGTAATTTTTATTTGAAATTATCATTAGTTTGTGGTAGTATTAAGCTCTACTACTCTTATTTACCCTTGAATCATCATAAAAATTGGATCCATAGAGAAAAATTGGAACGCATTCGGACCATAGCGAAACTGTGCAATTTTTGCCTTCAGCACCGACGGCAAAGACGGGTTTTTCCCGAGAGTCCAGGCAAAATAAATACAAAGGCTCGCCGACGGCGCCCTCAACGCCGCCGACGACGAGACCGGCGAGAGACTTAGGATTTAAATTCCCTGGAGTTTGAATGGTCGGTTTTTGGTAGTTTTAGGCGGGAGTTACTCCTTTTAAACTGTCAAATTCGATTCCTAAGTTCATATTTCCCCCAAGAACGAAGTGAAACTCCACCAAATTCATCCCTATGATGCTCAATTCCCCTGAAAATCATAGAATGCGAGTGTTCAATCGGAGAAAGTTCATTAGTACGGAGGCGCAACGAATCTTCAACAAGGTACTAACAAAGAAAAGATTAAACAAAGAATGAGGATTTGTAAATTGAGGATTGAATAATCCATCAACAAAAATTGAAGAGGTGATAGTGCTGCCAAGATGGGAAGTGTTGTGCTACACTACAGCCGTCGTAGTTGTTCCTGTGGTAAAGGAATTTTATGTTCATTTGCATGGAATCAACCAGGGAGTCATTTATGTGTGAGGTAGATGGATAACTTTTACTCCTGCATGGATCAATGAATTATATATGATCGAGAACGTTCATGTCTGCTATTATTCCAACTTTGTCTCGACAAGAAACCTGATGAATGAAATTTATCAATATTTAACAGACGAAACTGAAGGCTGGGAAATGAGAGAAAACGAGTATGTTAGTTTTTCTGCGACACCTCTAAATCTTGTTTCTAAATACTGGCACTTCTTCATTTCTCCATTCTAGTAAAGTTTTTGCCGACGATGAGGATCGGTAAAGTTTCTAAGGAAAGTGCTGTTATGAATTACTACATCCAAATGGGACTACCGAGCGATATTGGATCTATAATTGTGAATTCTATTTTGGCCTGATCGTTCATGGATCAACTTATAGGCTTGGACATCCTTCCACAATTTTCTTACTTTGCAGTCAGTTCCAAGTATCTTATGAAAATTGGGAAAAGGTACTTCTACCTTTAAAGCCTTTGGACCCAACTAAGAGATTCCCATCCAATGAAGATGAAAATGATATGACTATTATGGTAGATCAATCATCTCAGAATTCATTACCTATTCAACCTTTAGTTCCAGACAAGACACTAGTGATCCTGACAGAATCAAGAAATTGGAGAAGAAAGTACAAAATGTTATGAATGGAATTAATAATATCTCTGATTTCTTCGATCATCTCAACTGGATGATGAAAGAACATTTTTCTCACTCTGGACATATTGAAGACAGTTTGATACAGCTGATGAGAAGGATTAAATTGATAGAAGAGGACTCTACTGAAGAATTTCCATACCAACCTTTCTATAAACTCTTCATTCATGTGCAATCAATGGGTGACCTCATAGGAGAATCTAGCGCTGAATCTAAAGAATAGTAGATTTACATTGTTACCTGTATGTTTCTGTGTGTAATTTGGTTTGAACTTTATGTTTGCTTTGCTTTAGAATTTTGTTTTTAGATCTCTGTATAGTTGAAACTGATCATAATATGTTTTTTTTCAGCATTTTAAGTGTTGTAGCTTGGATTAATGATTGCACGGATGTCGTTGAGGCTTGAAATTGATTGAAATCGCAAAAATTTGAAAATTGAACCAATTCAATAGAGCTCACTGACGGCGCCCTCGACGCCGCCATCGACGGACTTTTCCCGAGACTTAGGATATTAATTCTTTAGAGCTTGCTGACGGTGCCAAAGACCCCACCGACGGCGAGATCCCAAAAAAATACCTTTAACCATGATTTTGACCAGTCAGCCACCACTATTCATCATCCCCTTCCTCTTAAAAATGCAATTTTTGACCTAGGGCTTGATAAATCTTGGATTGGAAAGCGATTTCAAAGCTTCACTCCAAACTAAAAATATTTGATTTTCACCATGAATTTCTTCCACATTGAGAAGATCCATAAATTTTGAGAATGTGAAGATTATAAAGGGAAGAAATTCATGGAATTTAGTTTTGAACTCTTAGAATCACTCTTGGATGCCATTATTTGCATGTTTGAAGTATATTTTGGAATTTTTCTATAATTTTGATTATATTGAAATGGCTCCACAACAAAAGAGACAACTTGAGTTCGACGAGTCTCACTTTGTGAATGCGAAGGCTCAATTGAGGTTTACTTCAGTGTTTGAAGGAAAGAAATGTACACAAGATCGAGTTTTTGAGAGTCTGGGGGGAGAAATTGAACGAGTTATTACCAAGTAGAGGTGGGAAAACTTCTATTACACCACCAATAAGGCTTCTGTGAATATTGTAAAAAGGTTTTATGCCAACGTGTTCTATTCTGGGGATAGAATCGTTCAGGGGCGAGGATTTTCTGTTGAATTTAGTGTCGCCTGCATTAACTCATTTTATGAAGTCCAAGAATCATATAGCTGCCATTATGAAACATTTACTACAATGGAAGGCCTGTTGAACGATGTGATCAACTTTCTCACTGATGGGAAAGGAACATGGAAGATAAAGCAATGAGAACGTGTAATTTTTTTTGCTTCCATGTTAAATGCCACATCTAATGCTTGGCACCATTTTATTTCCTCTACTTAGTTACCGACCTATCACCATAGTGAGGTAACAAGAGATATAGCTATTCTAAATTTCTTTATTCAGAATAATAGAAATATAAATGTGGGAAGAATCATTTTTATGAATATATTAACCACGACAAGGAATGAAATAAGTGGAGGTCTAGGACATCCTGGCCTTATTTATGCACTTTTCCAACTTTCTGGAGTGGAAGCTGGATGAGATAAAGAATGGGTTTACCCTATGGAGCCCATTAGTAAAGCTAATTTAAAGACATATGAATCCCATGAAAAATGAAGAACTGGGAGTAGAAGTCAAGAACCTTCTACTAGTAGAGTTATACCCTCTACTAGTTATGACCTTCCACCTTCTAGTTCTCCTACCCTAACTGATTTAATTAATAATTTGACCTTGCAACGAAAGACTATAGAGTTATCAAATGAAAGGATTCAAGGTTTAGAACGTAGACATGATTATGACAGTGAGTATCTACAGAGGCATTCAAATTTTGAGATAGCTTACTACAAAGCTCAGGCCTGGCACTATAGAGGCGAGCCTGATGTTACTTTCCCGAATGCCCCCGATATACTCAGTATCAGCCCTCACCCCAATCCACCTGCTGACCAAGGAGATGAAGACATAGTTTGGGATTTTGACATTTGATAGTAGTTGATGTATTTTTAATTTTACTTTTATTTTTGTTATGTTTGTAATAGAAATGGATGTTGTACTTTCATTTTTATTGTTATGTTGTAATTGGATAATTTTAATTTTTGTTATAATTATTTGGTGTGGTAGTTGAAATTTGTTAAATTGTAAGTGTGATGTGATTTTCATTTTTGTATTTTAATTTTAATTGTTTTGTTTAGTATTGTGGATGTGTTAGTGAAATATTGTGTTTGTGTAATGCTTAGTTTTGTGCTTATTTCAAAATTTCATTACCCAACAAATTCTTTAATGATTTATATGTATAGAGAGCTCATAATGTTACAGACCAGGTGAAGTAGAAATTTTGAGAAGGACTGCAAAAATTTCATAATGATGAAAATGCCTAAAAACACTGAGGTATGATTATATCTAGAATTTTTCTTTCCACATGTATCATTTCATATTGAAAAATTTAAGTTTCGGGGAGGGAAGAAAAAAATTAACTATTAGATGTTCTCAATTTAAATATTTTCAAAAATTATTAATATGATTTTAAGTAGTGAATTTAATTCAGGTAACTATATTTTGTAGATATTTAAATATTATGGTAGATTTAAAGGAATATTTTTGTAATGAAAATTAATTTTGTAAATTAAGATATTTAGTATAAGAGAATAAGACTATAGTTAACTATTTAAAGTAAATGAAACTATATTTTGAAGTGTTAAGAATCTGGAAATTCATTTGAGAAGAAAAGATTGTGGCTCAATGATGTAAGAACTATGACATATTTATAAGGTAAAGGATTTCTTTGTTGTTTCAAATTTAGGAAAAGAAGTGTGAAGTTAAAAATCATTAAAGGCTATCCAGATATAGTAATCCTCACTTGAAAAAGGAAAATAAAAGGATCGACAACAATCCATGAAAAGAAAAGAAAAATATATAGGATTGAAAGCAATCTAAATGGAAAAGATAAAATAAAAGAAAGAAAAAAAAATATGAAAGTGGGAGAAGCTTGAGGAGAAGTCTAATAAAAAATTGGGATCAGATCTTTTACTATTAGAGTTCTCATGAAGTTCCTATCTTTTGAATATTCTAAGTGACTTAATATTGCAACATATAGTCATTCTTGAAATGAAGAGAAGACTAGAATTCTTAAACTTGATGACTAGATAATCTTGTGGCTACAGAGTTAATTCAATTACTTGATTTTTTTCTAAATATACTTGAAGACAAGTAATAGTTAAGTATGGGGGAATTCGACCAAAGGAAAATATGTTGAGATTTTTATACCTGTTTTACACTGTTTTTGATGATATTACACTTTAAAGAAAGGTATTTTTTGATGTTTTGTTACATGAATGTTGAATTAGGGCATTGGAGCAAAAAAATGTAAAAAGGAGCAAATTTGGAGTGAAAAGGATCAAAATGTGAAGATTGTAACTAGGGCGCCGACGGTGAGAATTTCTCGAGACTTTAGAATAAATAATTTAGAAGGCCAGCCGATGGTGGCATCAAGGCTGCCGACGGTGAGATCAGCGGTTATGTCCAAAGTTCCAAAGTTGCATTGGATGTGGACGAATTTTGGAGGGATGCTAAGGCAACTTTTGGGAAAACTCTTCTACATCTTTAAAAAGAAGATTTTGGCCAAAAAAGTAAGAGGTGTTTGAGGAGTTGGAAGGTTGAAACAGTGTCCAAGAGTTCCAGTAGTGTGTAGAGAGTCTAATTGTGAGGAATTCTTTGAGAGATTGTAAGAGTGGAGGGAAAGTGAGAGATTTCTTCCTCCTTGCCGCTTAGAAGAGGAATTTTGTGTGTTGTAAAGAAAGGAAGAGATTCAGAGGAACTTCGAGGAGTTT
>NW_018165711.1:154066-178984 GCF_001263595.1 Phalaenopsis equestris | reverse complement strand
CTGAGTAGTTTTCTCTGTCTTTCTCCTTGTCTCGAGATTTGTGAAATGATGATTTAAATTGGCGAAGCCATGAGAATGTTAAAGAAGTTGTGATGATCTTTTCACTTTGATCTTAATTTAATTTCAATCTAGCCAATTGATTTGTTAAAATATGTTGAGTTTTACAACTAAAGTGAAGATTACATCCAAGATTGATGGAGGTCAAAGCCCTTAGAAATTGGGTGCAAATAAAAAGAGAAATAAAATTATCGAGCGTAGAATTGGAGATTTTAGAGTTACAGACTAAAATCTTCCATTTGGTTCTATCGTTTGGGTGCTGAAGTGTAGATGTTAGCCCTCAGGCGAGGGGAACGTGGGAGCTCCAAAGTGAGAGTCGGTATCCTCCTAGCCTAACCTCAGATTCAATAAACAAGCGTAGGATTAGTCAATGTTCTTTATGCATGGACCAAAAGGTAAAGAATAGGTATGCTCCTATTTGGCACAATACAATTTGAACTGATTCACTTTATCCATTCACTATAATTTCTTGACAAGGAGAAGGATGCTTTCTTATATATTGAATATCACATTAAAAACTTTATTAGTATAATTCGTTATTTAAGAATTTATTTCAATTGCTTATTAGTGACAGATAAGCAATTTGAATTATATTGTTGTAATTAAGTATTGCATTTCTAAAATCTTAGTTCGCAGTTCTAATATTACTCCCAATGGGATCGATATCTAGGACTTCATTAGAGCCCTATATTACTTGAGCGATACGTATACTTGCGTTGATAAGTGTGAATTTACCATTATTGAATATTTTATATATACATCTTTATCTAATCTATAATCGTTGTTAAGTTTTTCATACCGTTGCTGAGGAATTAAGTCTTCTAGGAGCAGTATTAATTACTTGTATTTTTAAGCATATATAAAGTCACTGTCAGCTTGCGTTTATAGGAAACTTTAATGAACCGACTTAAGAACCCAGTTTAAAATAAACCATATTTAAATTTTCATGTTAAATAAGGGAACTTGTCGGCTTATAAAAAAAATATGGATTTTGCAGACCAAATGGAATTCATATATTTGTTAGTTTATTTGATCGAGCCTCACCTCAAGTATGGTGTTTATCTTTCGGGGTAGATACATAGCTTAAAGTGTAATATTCTTTCATCTAAACTTTTAAAAATATGGGATCAATTTGATTTCATATGTTTTCTAAAATTATATATTTTTTAACTAAAAGGAGACTATGCTCCTATTTCATTAAAATAAAAGAGATACAAAAAGGGAAGGCAAAAAGCAAGGCACTTCTTAAAAGTTAAAGTGGCAAAACTCAAAGGAAAGGTAGATCAACAAGATCTCCTTTCAATAGAAATTCTAAATGGGGAGTGGTACTAGTATCAATGAAGGGGTTCTGAATATGGAGGCCAGCTTTAGCAAGCCAATTAGCAGGTCTGTTACCCTCTCTATATGTATGAGAAATGGGCAACTTAATCTCCAAGATCAAGGTATCTATACCAGTGATCCAATGAATCAGATACCAAGTGGTAGATATTCTCCCTTCAAGGATGTTAATTAAATTCATGGAGTCAATTTCCACCATTAATTGATTCCAACTACACTTTTTGGCCATGAACACTGCCCAATAAACAGCTTTGGCTTCAGCTTCCAAAAGGGTCCTCAGCCCTGGCAGGAGACTGAAAATGTAACAAACATTCACATCTTGCATTTCTGAAAAACCCCACAAAAACCAGCTTTAGGAGAAATGAAGCTTCCATCAGTGCTGGCTTTGACCCAACCCTTAGGAGGGCAGCTCCAATGAACAAGGATAGTTTGAAATTTTCTTGATCAGTTAAGGGAGGTTGTGCATAGGATTTCAGGAAGCTTCCTATGATAGTGCAATTTTTGTAAATAGTTGTAGCAATTAGTGGTAATGGCAGTGGCATCCACTTAGACTTCATCAAATTTCAGCTTATTTCTGGCCATCCAAACAAACCAAGCTATGATACAAGGGATGAAAGGGAAAGATTGATCTTGCTAGTCTTTCCAGCTTATATAAAAATCATCCCAGGACAACTGAATGGTATTAAGTTTCAGTTTGGGTAACAAGATGTTCTAAACTTGCTAAACATTAGAGCATTTGAAGAGCAAATGGTGGAGGTATTCCTTTTCATTTTTATACAGGCAACATCTTGAAGGGCCTCTCAACTCTTTTAACTTTAAAATATCATCAGTGGGTATGAAGCCATAGAATAATTTCTAAGAGAAAAATGCCATGGAAGGAGAAAGAAACTTGTTCCAAACACATTTAGTCCAAGAGGCCTCCTATTGAGGAAAGCAGAAGTTAGCAATGGAAGCTGAAAAAGTTTGGGAGACCTTCTTATTCACAATAAGATTGTCGTTCTTAGATCTGTCAATGGGTTTCTTCAGGGTAGTCTTGAGTAATCTATTATCAAGGATATTATGAAGAGCTTGCTGGTTCCATTCACCATCCGACCAAAGGACCAAACCGACCAAAGGTCAGCCACCTGTGTTGTGGGGTTGAATTGAGAGCCAGTTAGAGGAGGGATAAGGCATTCTCCAGTTCAATTATCTAGCCAAACATTGAGTCTACCTTCCCCAATATTCCAAATGAAAAGCTGTTCAGCTTTAGTTCTCATCTTCAACATATTCTTCTAAGTTCTTAAATCCCCCAATCTATTAGTCACAAGAGAAGGATGCAGATATTTGTAATATTTACCTTTCAAAAATTTTGCCCAAATGGAACTCTGTGCTCTAAACATAACCCAAAGTTTGCAAAAATTGGTTTGGAAAATCTGCTGGAAACTTTTCAACACCAGACCTCCAGCTCTAGCACTGCCACAAACTCTTTGTCATCTCACCCAATGCACTTGCTTTCTATAGCCTGCCCAAAGGAATCTGTTGAAAGTTCTTTCAAGAGTAGTTTGGATGGATTTCTTTATAACAAAAACTTGTGATAAATAAGATGGAAAAGCTGCCAAAATACTTTTGAGGAGTGTAATTCTTCCCCTATTGGAAAGGAAAGTATTAGACCCGTTGTTGAGTTTATCTTGGACTTTAAGTAGAATATCATCAAACTAGACTTGCCTAGTCCTCCCTTTGAGCAATAAGTTACCCAAGTATTTCAGAGGTAGAGAACTAGAGCAAAAGCCAGCAAAATCAGAAATCCAGTGCTTGATTTCTTGTTTCACCCTTTTTCTGAATACAACTTGGCATTTCTGTATATGAAACTTCATTCCAGGCTATCTTGAAAGTTCTCCAAACATTGCATTGAAAAAACAATTTGACTGTGGGTTTAGTTGCTTTTGCAAATATAATAACATCATCAGCAAAGGCTAAGTGGTTAACAACAATGTTAGAACTGTGGCTATATAAAGAGTGAGGAGCTTTGGCCATAAATTGATTCAACAGTTTAGACAAGTAATCAAATGCAAGTATGAAGATAGTTGGAGATAAAGGGTAACCTTGCTTAATGCCTCTAGAAGCAGTGAAGAAACCTTGAGACTTCCCATTAATGAAAATAGAATGATAATTATTAGTAAGCCACCTTAGGATCAAGGAAATAAAGGGTTGAGAGAATCCCCTAGCTGAAAGCACCTCCTCAATGAAATCCCAGTGTATGGTATCATAGGCCTTTTGGATGTCAAGTTTAAAAATAAGATTCCCTCCTCTACACTATTTGTCCAAATCCAGAACTAATTCTTGAGCCAAGAGAACATTCTCCATTATACTTCTTCCTTGCACAAAAGCTGATTGATTTTCACTGATGAGATGAGGTAAGTGAGGCTGCAATCTATTAGAAATAACCTTACTAGTAATTTTGGACAATACATTAGTGAGACTAACAGGCCTGAATTGATCCCAAAAGAGCTTGGAGTTGTTTTTGGGAATTAACGAAATGGTAGAGCATTTAAAATAGTTAGGCAAATCCATCCCTTTGAAAAAGCTTCGTACTGCCTCAATAACATCCCCTTTATTGATCTTCCAAGCTTTCTTGTAGAAATATGCTGAGAATCCATTTGGGCCTGCAACTTTGGAGCTATCAATTGAGGTCAGGGCTGACCAAATTTCCAATTCCCCAAAGATAGATTCCAAGTCCAGGTTTCTTGTGTAACTCTGATCAAATAGATCTTGCTGGATTGGAAGTCTGGTGACCGGAGGTTGAGTGAATAGAGTTTGAAAATACTGAAAACACTAGTTGCAATTAAGTCTTCAGATTGAATCCATTGCCCTGAGGGATCTTTAATCTTGTGAATGGTGTTGCATCTCCTCCTATAGTTGATACAAGCATGAAAGTACTTTGTGTTTCTGTCCCCTTCACAGAATCTGGTTTTTGTTGCCTTTTGAGCATAGAATTCCTCCTGCATACAAATAGCATTCATCAACTTTTCATTAGCCAGCAGTAAATCTATTTCAGTATTTGGATTGTTCTCAAGCCTAGTCTCCATATCATGAACTTCCATTTTTTCCTCCTTTACTCTCAAATTAAAATCCCCCACCAGAGTCCAGTTTCAATTAGATAATTGTTTGCCAATCTTCTTTTGCAGCATCCATGGTTTGATCATAGGATTAGAGTGGTGACAATCTCTCCACCCCAAAGAGATTTGATTAAGAAAATCATTGTGAGAGGACCACTTGTTGAGATACCTAAATCTAACTTTTTGCTTGATTGTAGATGCAGAAATAGTAATGAGTAAGGGCCTATGGTCAGAACCTGTCATGCTGAGATGTTGGACAAAAGTATGTAAAAATTCATTCAGTCAAAGAGAGTTAACAAGGATTCGATCCAATCTTTACCATAAAGATCCTCTCCTCCAAGTAAACTTGGGTCCAGTGAAACCCAGATCAAATAAGCTAACCAAGCTAATATTGTCAATAAAGTTGTTCATAGAATTGGAATCAGGTGGATTGCCACCTAATTTTTCAGAAGGGGCAGAAATGGAGTTGAAATCCCCACCCACCAGCCATAATGAATTACAGGAATTGCTGATAGTATGAATGCACTCCCACAACTCCACTTTCGCTCTTGATGAGCTTTCAGCATAAACAAATGTAGCCAGACCTTCATGACCCCCAATGTTAAATTTGACATGAAGGAATTGTGGATGATCTTACAAGATTTGACACATAACTTTCTGTCTATGGAGTAACCAAATATTATTATTTAGATTAGCAAAATGAGGAAAGCCAGAGAAGTTTATAAGGATTTTTTTACGATACTTATTTTCACGTAATCACACATCCAAAAGAAACATCATTTTATGGCCAAAACTTATACATCCTATTCAAAGTAATAAGTCAGTTAAGGGATTTAGGATGTGCCAATCCCCTAACATTCCAACACAAAAGGTTCATCATTCAAAGGAGGTGGATTTACCCCTCCTTCCAGAACTTATCATGGAATCCTTGGTTTCCATATAATTATTTCTGTCCCTGAGTGAGTATGTTCCTCCCTTCACATTGTTTAACTCCTGGTTGCCCTTTTTCTTTTTTCTTATTTTTTGGGTATGTCAATCATCAACCAAAGAAGTTTGTAAAACTTCAACTAATGTAGAGTCCACTTGAAAATACTTATAAACAACCTCGCCAACATCCATCTGAGAGTTCTGGGGCTCTGAAATAAAAGGTTCATGGGCAGCAGCTGCACTGGCTGTGATCTGTACAGCAAATAGTTCATGATGACTTACTGAGGTGCATGCTTCCTCCTTGGATAAATTATCAGTCAAAGCAATTAGAAGATGATCAGGACTAGCAATGGCTATATTATTGTCTGCATTTTCAGTCTTAATGGCCACAGCAGCATTGGTGGCCTGAACAATTTCTTCAGGACCTTTGGCATTACTCAGTAGGGATTTGATCAGGGCTCACAATTAACCTTTCCCTCTCAAGTTCCACCAAATGTTCCATAGACATAACAACATCTTTTGGGGCCCCATGATTAGAGATCCTAAGATGAGGGTGTAGTTTAAAGCACTTGTTCTCAGTGTGCCCAAACATACAACAGTGGAAGCAATAATAAGGCTTCTGTTCAGCAATGATTCTCTACCAATACCCATTATTTTCAGTTCCCAGCCATATTTCATCAACTGCTGGGAGAGTTAGGTCCCTTTCCACTAGGATTCTGGCTACTGATGGTGATAGATTAAAAGTTGGAACATCCAATTTGAGGGGTTTACTCAAGGCCTGTCCAAGGTTAAACAAAACTTTATGGTTGAAAAAATGGAGTTTTAGACCTAGAAGCTTGAACCAAATAGGGACAATATGGAGTTCCTTGCTTGGATCAAAATCAGTAGACCACTTTAAAATCTTCATTGTGTTTCCCTCAATCTGTAAAATTTGTTTAGAGAAGATTTTAGCATAATCATCTTCTCTAGTTAATTGGATAAGAATGTTTTTACCATAAATAAGGCCACTCTCCAAGCTCCTTTAAGTTTAATGTCATCAAAGAACTTCCTTATAGCTTCCATTTTAGGATGAGCTAGCTGAAATTTGCCTATAAGAGTAAATTTGCGATTTTCAGTCAGACTTTGAATATCTTCCTCATTATAAAAAATGGCCATTTTACCACTCTTTCTGTTCAGGGGTTTAATGATGGGGTCAGCCACCTCATGGTAGCTTTAAGGGAAAACCAAATCATCAAATTTTTTCATAGGGTCAAAGCCTTTTCCAACAACATCAGCAAAAGTGGCCTTTGCCCATTGAATATTAGTGGCCAAATCCACATTGCTTGGTTAAGCCATCAGCTCTCCACATTAATGGAACAGTACCCCGACTGCCACTTGAGAGAAGAAAAATCCACGAAGCAGACAAACCAGAGAGAAGCTTTCTTATTAAATATAATCTACAGTTATCAAACACATATAATATTGATAATAACTTTTTTTCAGTTGTTGTATAATTAATTTGAGTTTCATTAAGAGTTTTACTAGCATAGTAAATAACTTTGAAAATTTTATCATATCTTTGTCTTAAAATAGCTCCAATAGCATAATCACTGGCATCACACAAAAATTCAAAAGGTTTTTCCCAGTTTGTTGAAACTATAATTGGTGCAGTGATTAAATTTTCTTTTAATAATTTAAAAGCTTCTAGGCATTCCTCATCAAAATTGAAAATTGCATCTTTCTCCAATAAATAGAATAAAGGCTTAGCAATCTTGAGAAGACTTTAATATATCGTTTGTAAAATCCAACATGTCCTAAAAAAACTCCTAATTTCCCTTACATTATATCGTCTATAGAATCCAGCATGTATAAGTGCCGGAAAAAAATGGAAGGTTTTTAATTTCCCTTACATTTGTTGGATAAGGTAACTTAGCGATCACTTGAATTTTAGCAGGATCTACTTCCATACCATTTTTTTTTATTTGAACCATTTTCTGATATTTGATGACCTAATACAATTCCTTCTACTACCATAAGTTGGCATTTTTCCCTATTAAAGACTAAATTTGTTTCTTCACAACACTTAAGAACTTTAGATAAATGTTCTAGACATGAGTCAAATGAAGTTCTAAACACTAAAACATCATCCATAAAGAATTCAAACCCTTTTCAATTAAATCACAAAAAATTGCCATCATACATCTTTGAAATGTAGCAGGAGCATTACATAATCCAAAGGACATTCTTCTAAAAGCAAAAGTACCATAAGGGCTGGTAAAGGTTATTTTCTCTTGATCCTCAGGAGGTATTTGAATTTGGTGATAACCAGTATATCAATCAATAAAATAAAAGTATTTATGCCCAGTTAGTCTATCCAGCATTTAATATAGAAAGGGTAATGGAAAATGATCTTTCCTAATGACAAGATTTAATTTTCTATAATCAATACATATTCGCAACCCTATAACTTGTCTAGTAGATATTAACTCATTAAGTTCATTTACAGTTATAGCTACTCCTCATTTCTTAAGAACACAATGAATTGGACTAACTCATACACAATCTAAAATATGGTAGATAATTCCAACATCTAACCACTTTAAAATTTCTTTCTTAACAACTTCTTTCATAACAGGATTCACTCTCCTTTGAGAATCTTCCCTGGGTTTGCAGTTCTCTTCCATATGAATTCTATGCTTACAAATTGAAGGGCTGATTCCATTAATATCAGCAATTATCCATCCAAAGGCTTTCTTAAAATTTTTCAAAATTTCAATCAACCTTTCTTCTTTTTTCATTATTAATTTTGAGGAAATTGTAACAGGTAAAGTAGAGGAATCTCCTAAAAAGGCATATTTTAAATGATCAGGAAGTAACTTCAACTCTAGTTCTAGAGGTTTTTCAATAGATGGACAAAATGATTTATCTTTGTCTATCGTGTCCAAAACTTCAAAACTTTCTCGAACATAGTTTGAATCTTCTTTAAAAAGATCTTCACATTGATCTAATTCCACTTCTTGCTCGTGTTCTAAGTCTTTCTCTTCAGATTTTTCTTAATAATTAGTCTTGAAATGGCATTCACTTAGATATCTTTTAATATCCATTCTAAAACATTCATCTTTACCTTTTGCAGAGTATTTCATTGATCTTGAAATGTTAAAAGTAACAGTTTGATCATTGACGTGCATTGTTAATTCCCCTTTCAAATGGAAAATTAATGAAATCTCTTTCATAATTTTTGCTTGTTTATTCAATTGGCCTTCTGTGCGATGGATAAAAGCCACAGAACTGTACATTACTTCCGAACTACAATGAACGAAGAACAAAACAATAAAATAAAAACTCGATAATAAAAAATCCTCTTTTGAAAAAAAACAACTAGAAATTTTAATTTTAAGAAAATAAATATATTATGATAATTAAAAATGATAAAAACAACAAGAAAAGAAAACAAACCTGTTGAGTTGTTTCTCTCGATTTTGAGGCCTCTTAGTCTTTGCTCGCGTAGTACGACTATCCCTGCATGCACTAATTCTCTTCACAATCCTCGTGGAATTTCACATTCTGCATAAAATCTCATAAGATATCATAAATCTTTCTCACCAATACCTATCTTCACGTGACACATATCTATGGACTCAACACCACAAACTTTCTACACTATATTTATATTGTTCTTGGAGCCAATTCCGAGACGCCAACTCTTTTCTCACTATCCCTTTGGGTTGGATATGAGTCCCAGTGCTTTCCTCCCTAATGTGACACACACATATTTGAGATTGGTGTAAGACCCCCTTGAATAGGACAACAACATCCACAACATCCAATTCTCTACACACAATTCTCTACACACATCTTTGAGATAAGAGTAAGACTCCCCTGAATGGAACATTGCATCCTATTCTCAACCCTTCGAGATTGGTGTAAGAACCCCTTTAATGGGACTATGTCATCCAATTCTCTACACACATCTTTGATATAGGAGTAAGACTCGCCTGAATGGAACATCAAAACCTATTCTCAACCTCTTAAGATTGGTGTAAGACCCCCTTGAATGGGACCACGACACCCAATTCTCTACACACATCTTCGATACAGAAGTAAGACTCCCTTGAATGGAACATCACATCCTATTCTCACCCCTTTGAGATTGGTGTAAGACCCCCTTGAATGAGACCACGATATTCAATTATATACAAACATCTTCGAGATAGAAGTAAGACTCCACTGAATGGAACATCACATCCTACTCTTAACCTTTTGAGATTGGTGTAAGACCCCCTTAAATTGGACCACGACTTCCAATTCTCTACACACTTCTCTGAGATAGGAGTAAGACTCCGCTCAATGGAACATCGCATCCTATTCTCAACCATTTTAGATTGGTGTAAGACCCCCTTGAATGGGACTACGAAATCCAAGTCTCTACACACATCTTTGAGATAGAAGTAATACTTCCCTGAATGGAACCTCGCATCCTATTTTCAACCTTTCGAGATTGGTATAAGACCCCCTTTAATGGGACCACGACATCCAATTCTCTACACACATCTTCAAGACAGAAGTAAGACTCTCTTGATTGGAACATCTTATCCTATTCTCAACCTTTTGAAATTGGTATAAGATCCCCTTGAATGGGACCACGGCATCCAATTCGTTACACACATCATCAAGATAAGTATATGGCCCCCTTGAGTGGAACACGTCATCCTACTCTCAATTTTCGAGGTCGTTACCTAAATAGGTCATTACTTAAATTTTGACTCTCTTTTTGAGATTGATACATAAATTTCAATTTCCATCTCGGGGTCAGCACCTAAATACTGATTCCCATCCTCTAAAAACATTTAAAACTTGATAATTGCAAGCTCGCTCTCCAATCACTAGCGAGAGTTCTTACTCCTTGATTTCAATCAGATATGCACTTGCTAACTCCCCAGCAGGAACAACTCACACTCAAATTCTACACTACTTCTATGTCTGTTGACTTAGGAGTCTATATTTTTTTTGTTGATTTCGTCGGTCAATGCCAATACGAGTGGTGTTCTTGCCAAACACACCACACCTATTGGTAGTCTATTTATTGACCTCACTTTTGGTTGAGGTTTAGTTTTCCCTCTTTAGTAGCCTAGGGTCTAGCCATAGGAATTTCCTATCGACTATTCATAGAAAACTATAAAAGGAACCCTCACCATTAGAAACTCTAAACTCCTCTTTGCTCAACTTGAAGTTCCCATAGGACTGCTTGATCTTGGGGTTGGGCTCAACTTGAAGTTCCCATAGGACTGCTTGATCTTAGGGTTGGCTCTGGGTGTTGGTCTATCTGGGTGTTGGTCTGGAGTTAGTTCACTCACTTGTACTCACTTTCACCCACAATCACCCACAATCACTCACAAGCCCTAAACCCAAAATTGTTAACTTTAATCCCTTGATCCTTTGGGAGACTCATGTAGATGGTCCCCTAGACACACTAGCCCTAGGCTAGGGTCTAGCTAAGACCACTATAGAGAGGACCAAAATGAGGATTTCATTGGTTCATAGCTCATATAGCGTGGTTAGTACCCCAATCCTACCAAAATGTCCAATTTGGCATTTGGCCCCTAAATCTACCCAAATTACCAAAATGCCCTTGAAACCATAAATTTTGTCAAAATCTTCAAATTCACCCATAATACTCAAATTTGTTCCATCATTTCAAACCACTTCAAAATAGCCAAATTGCCCATATCCACCCAAAAATCCCAAAATTATCAAAATACCCCTAAATCTGCCAAAATTACAAAATACCATTCGCACCCAAAACTTTCCCAAAGCATCCAAAATCACTTCAATTGTCTCCAAAACCAGTTTGGACCCTTCAATTAAACATAATTTGCCCACTTTGGTAATTTTGACTAAAATTTTGCCCACTTTGGTAAATTTGACTAAAATCCCCAAATTTCCTTTAAAGGCCCAATTTCCCCAAATTCACCACAAGTGTCCAGCAACTTGGCTCTAATTTCCCTCAATTTCAATCTTAAACTCAAATTCATCTTTCATTGGATCAATCCAAACCAAACCCAAGCCTAATTGACCCATGCTTTGAGCTCAATTTTGATTCAAATCAAAGACCCAAATCTTAGTCATATGACCTAATCCCACCAAATTGAACTTCATAGCCTACTCAGTTTGCCCAAATTTGGATCCTAAAGTCTTCGTAACACTCCTATACATCAAATTTGACCTTTAATTGGCCTTCATCAAGCATCAATTTAACTAAATTTTAACCCAAGCTCTAAACCCCCAAATTTTCCCCAAAGTGGCTATGTCTTCAAACCCACCAAATTGAAAGCCTCAACACCAAAATTTTCACTTCATTCCTTCATGAAAAATCCTCATGACATCTTCCTTGATCATTTGGATCATTCAATATAGCCAAATTGCAAGCCTAGCTCAACATAAGCCCAAGTCTAGTCCAACATGCCCAAATTGACCAAAACCCCAAAGTCCTTCAAATTGAGCTTCCAATTGAACTCAAAATCATTTCAATCCTTCACCAAAAATCTTCATGACAATCATCTATACAATTTTGATCAATCAATTGAGCTCAATGTCATGGCTAGCCTAACCCAAACCCAAACTCTAGCCATTTTGTCCAAAATTGAACCCATACACAAAAATTGACTTAGCCATGCCTAAGCCACCAAATTAATGACACCACCACCACCAAGTACACCCTATGGACCAGGCTAAACCCCCTTAAACCACCCAAGTATGCTATGGACCAATGGGTCCCTAAATTAAGGGATCTTAGCCCATTTTTTTGGCATTAACCAAAAATCTCTTCCATCATAACAAACCTTTGGAGGTAAACTATAATTAGGCCTCCGACTGACTCACCTGACCTTCTGGCAACCTCCCCTAGCCCTATCATCCAACCTGTGGTCAAAAAACTAACTAAGAGCTCCAAGGCCAAATCAAAACCAATTTCAACCCTAAAGGCCAGCTCATCCCAATGGCTCTTTAGAGCTCCTCAGCCCTCCACCTAAGCACCAGTTTACACCCATCAATTAGCCTTAAACTCTCCCCTAAGCTCCCCTATTTAATCATCTCCTCCATGGATAAAGAGAGGTGTGCCAAAATCTCTGGGGAAACTCTGTCCAATTGCTTTCAGACACTCTTCAAAAACTCTTAAGCTCATTGCCACCATTTTCCCCCATTGATCCCTACTGTGGAAGCCCAATTTTGAGCTTAAACTTTCAGCTCAAACTAGGACATCACTCCACAGTCCACCAAACTCAAATTAATTGTCCACTCACAATCCTTAGAGCATGAGGAGTTTATTCCTTATCAAACTCCCCTCTCAAACAGCCTCTAACCTACCTCTAGACTAGCACCTGAAATCGAGCTTGATCCAATTCTTACCTAGATAATTCACTAAGGCTTGAGACTTCATCCAGAGGTTCTTTGGGCCCAATCGAAGCTACCACAATGATCTGATTGAGGCCTCCCCTCTCAGACAATGGTATTTAACTCCAACCCTAAGTTGAGATTGTTTCGACTCTCCATGCATATTTATTGTATTTCATACCGTATAAACTGTATAACAACGGGATTTCAATGCCGATGACCGACAGCTTCTTACGGGCAAACCCCACACCAAAAATAGTGCCGACAGAGATCTTAAGGTTTTAGTGTGAAAAGCTCACGGTTTAGGTCACTTAGAGAAAATAACAGAGAGTCATCTGATCGCACGTGTGTCCATTGGACGGAGGAGATCGAGCCAGACAAACTCTCATAGCATAAAGTGCGGTCAGCTTGGAGGTAACGTGGCTGGCGGCGTCAAATGGCGGATCACCGTGTGGAAACTTTGGAGTT
The DNA here is from genome assembly GCF_001263595.1 of Phalaenopsis equestris. Lineage (NCBI taxonomy): Eukaryota > Viridiplantae > Streptophyta > Magnoliopsida > Asparagales > Orchidaceae > Phalaenopsis > Phalaenopsis equestris. Next base: position 165,731 of record NW_018165711.1, on the reverse strand, counting down.
GCCTAGGATCTAGTCAGCGTTGCGTGAATAAGTAGAAAAATAAGGATTTTTGAATTATTTTAAATGCCTAAACTTCGAAAATCCATATTTTTCTCTAGAAAAATCATAAAAAAAATAAAAATCCCTCTCACTTAATGAACAAAGGAGAATAATGTGGACTCAAAATAAACATTATTTTCCCACTCCCTGATTTTTAATTAATTAAATACCCTCTATTGCATTTTAATTCTCCATGGCATAAAACATTTCACCGTGGCTTGAAATTTTGAGAGTTTGTTCCTCATGACAAAGGCTATGTCTACTGATTTTTTCAAGGTCAGAGGACATTCCTATGCTTCTAGACCTAATTTTCAAGCTAAGGTGACCATTTTGGTTATTTTAATTATATAAATCAAAATATCACTTAAAAAATTATGGGAGTAATTTTAGTAGGTTTCCTACGGTTAGCGAAGTCTAGACAAAATATTGTGATGTTTTGATTCAAATTGTACATTACTATACTTAGTTAAATGTATAAACCTTATATTGATTTATGTAAATTATATACTTATCAAAAATTGAGAAAATCAAAATCATATTTACTCATTGTAAAATTATCAAAATTATTTGACTTAGTCTAAACACTAAAGTGAATTTTTAAGAAAACCTTCCATTTTTATATAAAAATAATTATATTAAATTAAATATACTGAGAAAAATTATGAAAGTTGTTTTTTTGAGTTCTTTAAGATCAGGAAATTTTATAAAAATAAAACCCAGTTTTATGAAAATATTTCATTTTTCAAATATTTTTGAATTAAAAAAAATTAAAATATTCAAAATTTTCAAAAATATAAAAAATGGCTCAACATGAGTGAGAATGTCCCTTGATCACTTAGAAAACAGTAGCACATTTTTCCTAGTTTTTCTAAGTTAAAAATAAATTTTAAGAACTTAAAAATGAATTTTTCATGTTTTCCCATTTAAATAGTTATATTAAATAAATTACAATTCACAGAAATATAAGATTTTATTCTCTGGGTTTATTAAATTTAGAGAAGTCTATTGAAAATATAAAAATGATTTTCGTAATCAAACTATTATTTTCTATTTAATTTAATCCTTGAAATTGATTAAAAATTAAATAATAATAATAATAATAGAAATTTGATTCAAAAAATCATGAAATTTTATCTAAGTGTTTCTTTGACCTTAAGGAACCTCTAATAATTTTGTCATAAATATAAATTTTATTTTGGATTATTAAATAATCTAACTTTTGAAAATCCTATCTTCTAAATATTAAATAATTATCTAAATTAAACCAAATTTTTGAGAGGTTCACATGTTCTCCTCTAACATTATAATTACCTCATGGATATGACACTTTAAACCCTCAAAATCATTTGAGTGGTTTAATGAGTTATGAGGTGAAGTGCCTCAAGGGCAAAATAGTCATTTTAGACTTTGGTGCCTTAACCAAAATTTAGGATTAACCAAGGGTAAAATGGGTAATCTTGATCTTAATAGACATGTTTGGATGATTGAAATATAATGGAATTAAAAGGTAGAAACTCATTCACCTCCCGTGCACAATATAAAAAAAATCATAATCTTCATGACTTGGAAGGCAATTAAGATCATACGATTCTTAAAGTGATAGGATTAAGTTGGAAAAATGATAGTTTATTTTCTTAAGCCTAAAGTTGAGGATGGTTTGACCATTTGATAAGGATATATGTTACTTGAATCAAATTCTTGATAATGATCATTTCACCTATTATGATTAATAAAGGCTTAGTAATGACCTAGGCTCGATATTTAAACTCAATTGATTGGATTTAGAAGATGAGAAAATTAGTGACTAACATCTTTAAACACTACAACCCTGACCTCAATCACGGGTACCATAGTCTTGAATGACCTAAACTTGCCTTAGGGGCACCCACTCACATAACCTTTAAACGAAACATCAATTGATTAATTGAGTACCCTATCCTCAGGATAATTAAATTGTTAAGTTTCACTGAGCAACGGGATAGTCACACTCTAGCCTCAGATTAATAGAACAATATGATAAGTCAAAAATGAACTCAAAATAATTCAATAGATCTTCAAAGTGATCAAGGGACATGCCTCGAGCATTTTGGAATCTATTGGACTTTTTGAAGGGCAAATTGGACTTGCCATATTTTTGTCCTAAAATCATCTACTAGGATCTTTTGAGATTCAATAAAATCATAGCTTGGTGTTTCGTAGCTAAACCTTCAACTACTCACGCAAATTAAATTCCTTGCAATAATATATACATGCCTTACAAGTACTGACCTTTCAGGTGGTGAAACAAGAATACTCGGCAAGTACACTTTTATAATTTACAGTGCCATTTTTTATTATATTTTCTGCACTTTATTTTTATACTTATAAAACTTGCATGTTAAACAAAGATGTCACACTACATGAAAACCAAAAACTGCTAGGATAGCCACCAAAACTAAAACTAAAATCAGTCAAGATAAAATTCAATGCCACAACATTCAAAATATAAGATAACTCAAAGTTTAATCTCAAACATCACAAAACAACAACTGCAACTAAATTAAGACGTCTCTATCAGGTGATCCAGAATCCCTCGGAGGAGGTAACCTACAGTTGCTAACGAGACTTCCCACAGTCTAAATGAGAGTATGGAACTCATTAAGTTGGGTTTAGTAAATTTATTTAGACAAAATGAATCCAATAGAAAATAGTGGTTTCGAAATGAGGGAACCGTAAGATCCTAACTGGTGTCGCTCTAATCAACTTTAACATGCCCCATAACATTTAATGAACACTATCATAGGGACATCTGATTTCACATAGTAACCTGACACACTAGAAAACTTAAACTTGGCGTGGCGAGGAGCTTGGACCTAACACTATGGGCAGTGATCCCTAAACTTTTTATATGCAACAGTATAACAATAATTCTCATTATATTTTTCACTTATATTTTCTTCTTTTGCAACAAAACCAAAAACTTGATCTTGAAGAAAAATAAGAATTCAATTTTTAATTTATATATATTGGGATACTGCACAAGTATACGTATCGTTATTAAGTACTATAGGACTTTTTGATTAAGACATGAATATCGAATCCACAGGGAAGATGTGCAATATGCACTTTTAGGAAAACTTTCTATTTTTAAAAAGATAATTTTTTAAACCAAAGTTGTTTTCACAGTAAAGAAAGTTTAAATATTTTTGTAAATTTTATTATTTTGACAAAAATAGAACAAACATAAAAAGATAACTTGAGTTTTTGTAGAAGAAAAGCACTAAATATGAAAATATCTTTCTCTTTATCAAGAATCAGTAATAAGCATAGGAATTCTGTTGTGGAAGTATGCATATTGTGTTGTGCCAAATAGGAAAAATAATATTTTTTACCCTTACTAGAGATGCTATAAAGAACATTAGCTAATTTAAAGTTTGAATAGTTCTGAAGTCTGGCTAGCCATGGAAGATACTAGCTCTCACTCTAGAGTTTTCTCAATTTCATCCACCTGAGGGCTAACATCTCGTATCAGAACTTAAAACAATAAACAAAGTTGGAGGCTTTAACCTGTCACTTTAAAGTCCTCTAACTCTACACCCTTCAATGAATATTTGTAAATTTATCTGCACTCAATCATATGAACTACATTCTCATTCATACAAACTCATATGATTCTTTCTAATTGTTGACTGAGATAATACCAGCACGGTTCTTACATGTTCTCACAATAAATTTTAACATCTGGATTGACCAAATCAAGAAGTAAATGAAGTACATGGATTTAAATCATCACAACTTCTTCTAACCTTAAAGATCAATACTCTCCACAACTTCCATCCAACACTTAATTACTTATCAATTTAAGAAGAAAGATAAAGATAACTACTCAGGATCCATGGAGAAAACAAAACCATACTTTAGTTTAAAAGTAGAAATCATTGTCAAACCAACAACAAGTCTCAATTAAAACTAAAAGTAGTCTAGAACAAAAGATAAAAAGTTATCTTAAGTCTTTACAACACTCTCAATACAAAACTAAAATAAAAAAGGATAAATATGTGTTACCTGAAAATCTCTCCAACTAACTCCCCAATTTTTGAACTTTTAAACTTTCCTATTACTTTCATGACCCCTTTCAAAGTCTCAATCTTCCTTCTTTTATAATTCTCCAAAAGGTGCATTGGTATCTCTTCAAAATGTTCCTTAATTCGATGTATTTCCCCAAGACATGCATCCTTTTGCAATAATTTTCGTCCATGGTGGTTGTAACCACCTATTAAGCCAATAGGTGCCCCAAAAACCTCTTCAAAAATTGCAAAAACCAAATTTACTCATCCAATAATTGCCACTGGTGCTTAAGCGTGGGGCCTCTGACACTTAGGCGTGGCCTTCTCTGGTTAAACGGCGCTTAAGCGCTGGATCTGGCATTATTGCACATTTTTCACCTATTTGCTCCAAATTTGATCCTTTTTCACTCCTTTATGTATTTTTCACCTTTTTACCTGTACCTGAACACAAAATATCTTCCATTAAAGCACAGTATCTCAAAAATAGGTATAAAAATGTGTCTAAAACTACTATATATTTTAGGCGTATCAAAATCCACAAACATAAAATGTTACTTGTTCTCAAGGGAGACTTCAATCTTTAGAAACTAAATTTGTATGATATGTATATGAGTTTCTTTAGGAGTTACTAAAATTTAGATTTAGAAATATAGTAGTCCAATTTTTAAAAAATATTTAGTAAATGAGACCAACTTAAAGTTTAGAAATTTTTAATGCTAAGAAAGATGAAAATATGAGTTCCTATCTAATTTTAAAATATTGTAAGTCTTCCAAATTTAGAATTTTGTTCTTTTATTATCTCCACTTAAAAATTTTTATTAAGAATAATTTTACTCACTATATTATATCTATAAGCTTAAGAGTTTCTTAAGTTTTATACTTCAAAAAGATCAAATGTAGAATCAATTGTTGATTAGACACTAATCCTCAAGATTCTCCTCCATTTTTCTTTTTCTTCACTTTTTTTATCTTTCTTTTTTTTTCTTTTTCTTTTCTTTTTCAATTTTTTAGGTAAGGATTACTATATTTGGATAAGCCCTTAATAATTTTGAATTCTACTTTTCATTTCCTAAAGCAAAGCCTTGATACAAAACTTTTACTTAAAAATATAATATAGCTTTGAAAATTATTTTTAATAAAAGAAATTTAAGTATTAAAAATAAAAGTCTAAATTTCTAAAATTTTCAAAAATACAATGTTTCTTACTAAAGATAGTTACTTATATTAATCTTTTTCTACACTAAAATACTTTTAACTTAAGGTTTTTCTTCATTACTCAAATTTTCAACTAAATTCTCTTACTTATTTCTAAAATCAAATTTTACTTCCCTAATATAACTTCATATACATGATCAATTTTTCTTTTCAAATCAAATTCACTTATAGTTCATTTGAGAAAAAAATAAATTAAAGTATTGAAAATATTTTCAGCCCCCCCCTCTCTCTCAAACTTAAATTTTTAACAGATTACACAGTTTAGCATCAAATATATATTAACAGGAATGAAAATTAAAATAACAGCTAACAGGAATTTTTATACCCTACTGATATGAGTATAGAATTAAAAATAGGAGTAAAATTAATTTTGATCAAATTTTCTAATATTTTCATTTCAATTCAACATGTAGAGATTCAATAGACTTCTAAACAGTGGGTACAAACATAAAAGCAAACTAACACACAAACTTAACTTTACAATCTCAATCATTAAAAAAACTCACAAACATGATAAAAGAAAAATACAGGGTAGTGGTTTCTGAAATTAAATATTTAAGATCTAAGTTAGCAAGATTTTCATCTTTTCAAAAGACATAGAATTAAGTTAAGTTCTAAACTAACCTAAACTAACTAAAAACTAAATCACAAAACTCACAACAGTTATTACCCTAGAATTTTAAAACAAACTACTAACAATCACAAACATCACAATAACAATAAAATACAAATGTTCAAAACAAAATGCATAGTACATATGATCACAAAGATGCAAATGTAGCAGTACCACACCACTTAGTCCACAACATATAAAATAAACAACACATCATAAATCTCAAGTCCAAAGCACATAGTTTAACACATATTACAAACATAAAAATCTCTCAATTCTACTCCTCATCTTCTGAATCACCGTTATTCCATATTTCTACAGGCTCATAATCAGGATATCAAGGATATGGAGCAAATTGCACTCCTAGGTCGCCGTTAGTTAGGTTCTCCAGAGATGAGTGGAATTTCTCTTCATAATCACCTTTTCTCCTACTATACTTATCAGTACGCTTTGCAAAATACTCTAAATTCTAAACTTTATCAGCGGTAAAATTAATATGATCCATCATCCTCTGTAATAATTGATCTTGGGTCTCAGTAGACTCACCTCTTGATGTAGAAGCATGTGAGGTAGATGGTCTAGATGTAGAAGCAGCAGATGTCTCCATTTCATAACTCATAGAAAATCTTCCTCTCTAGCCAAAAATAGAATGCTCAAAATAAGTCTTCACATTCACCTTAGTGATAGGCTTTAGAGGTAACAACACTTTCTCCCAGCTATCATATTTAACTCTAGCCTCGTCATACAAAGAAAAGATCAAGGATGCAAAACTTAGACCTGCAGTAGTAACGACAGTGGTAGAACTGATGATCGTCTAATAAATCAAAGCTCCTATATTGATGAGCTTTCCTTCTTAGATACAATAATTTAGTGTCGTTTTCTCTCTAGTCACTTCATTGAGATGATTTGTTAGTAGCAGACGAGTAGAAATAAAATAGTGTCAGATCTTTGAAGGTGCACATAACTTTGAAATTGGGAAGTTGACTCTCCTCTCATCCTCTCATTAGTCTCCTCTCATTAGTGATCTTCCAAAGTCCTTTTCTATTAGTCAAGTAAGAAATAATCTCGTCTAACTCCACTTCAGTCGGACTATAATTTGCGTAAAAACATAACATATTAGGTGGTAGATGATAAAATAAGTTGATTACCTCCGGTGAAAAAGGTACTGACTTTCCTCGAACCATGACTCTATTGTCTTCAGCATCAGGGAGGTTTGCATAGAACTCCCTAACAACAGAAATAATTTCCACAACAGAGAAATAATTGAATTGTTCCCACTATCGGTGAATGATCAAATCCTCTACGTCTTCACCTGGATTCCTAAAACACCGCTGCTGAATCAGTTTCTGTGATTGGAATGCATCACTGTACGGATCCTGAGCCTTCGAACTAATAAATTTAATCAAATCGAAAGGCTATTTCCTTTGCTCCTCTTCATTCTTGGTGTCATTCTACAAATTTTATAAACTCCAAAAATAACTTCAAAAATCAAGTATAAATTACTAAACTAAACTTCCAACGTATAAACTACACTTCCCATGCAATTTTCATAGATCTTCTTCTCATTTTTCACCATGAATAGCGAATTTTTGAATTTATCCAATTGTGCTAAAAATACATAGTGAAAATACAAAATTTTTTCATACAAGTATAGCTCTTACCTCAAGGAACTTGGATCTAGCAAGTTTCACTTGATTCACTTGATTCCACTAAGAAATCTTCACTTTAGATGTGCCCTAGCCCTAAAAAATTGTGAACTCAAGAGGTTGAAGGTGTCAGTGGCGTTAGAAATGGTGATTTTTGGGTTAAAATTTCACTTTTAATCATTCACAGACTGGTTTTCGTGAACCGACACTTAAGCACGGGTAAATGGCACTTAGGCATTTGCCTCTCAGGTGGCTCGCGCTTAGACGCTAGTGCACGATTCTTATAACTTTTAAATTAAAGTAAAATGCACTATTTGCTTAAGTAAACCACCCCTAAACTGTCTCATAGCACTTAAATGACTATTTTCAACTTTTTATAACTCCCCTCTCTCTCTCTAAATTCTCCATAATAACTATTTCAATTCAAGGCTAAAAATAACACAAATTTTCACACAAACAAACTTATATTAATTCACAAACAAGTAGAAATATTTTTAAACACTTAATTCTCACTCTAAATAGTCTTGGATGAGAAAATTTTTCTAAATACAAATACATAACAATCATTTTACTATTAAACATATTTAAGAAGTCATAAATACTAAAAAGAAGACTTAAACATTGAACCACTTGAAAATAACAACTTCTAACACATAATTTCTAACACAACTTAATTTCATTCTTCATTCGAATGAACAAATTCCTGTCTTTCATTAGTCTCTCCAGTAATATATAGTTGATAAAACGGACGGTGGTGACGAGCTCTGATACTATCTTCTTCAATCCACTTCTGCTTTATGAACATCGACTTATTTGCTTCCTCTATATAACTTGCGTGGCTAAATTGCATCTTCAATTTCCATCCAATATGCTCAAGATGTATTCTCAATAAATCCATAGTATTCTCAATTTTGTTGATCTTCTCTGATATCCCTTCAATACTAACTTCTAAGAAACTGTTATACATCTCTTGTGCACTTTGACTAATGAACCTCTTCCTCATGGTTTCTTCCTTTTTCTTCAAAGCGATCTCCCATGAAGTCATTTTCTCTAAATCTCACTTTCTCTTAGACTTTTAGGGCTAGAAATGATATGAGGTGAAATTCCTTCACAAAACCCTTCGATTTATAGGCCTAAATCTTTCCAATAACTCCTAGACACGTTTAAAAGCTGCCTTGGCACATTTTTACAAACTAATTATTGATTAAACCTTCTAGAATATTAATTTTGCACATGTGTTTAAATTGTCGCGCTTAAGCGCCAGTGCACATTTTTGCACTAGTCAACTTAACATCCAAATTCTCATTCTAACATGTCATGGTCACTAAATAAAGTATTAAAATCTTTAATAACACATAATAGTTTCAAAAATACTACCTCAATTTTCTTAGTCACACACAAAACAACAATCAAAATAAAAACACTCTGATAACTATGGGTTGTCTCCCACAAAGCGCTTGGTTTTACGTCATCAGCCCGATGTAACCAGTGCTTATTCTGGTTGACCCAACATCATTCCATCATTAAATTTATGTTGATCTCTGATAAAATAAGGTTTCAGTCTATGTACATTAACTTTAAATATTTTCTCAGACTTAGGATCTTTAATATCCACAACTCCATAAGGATAAATTTTTATCACAACAAATAGGCCCATCCACTGGACTAACACGTGCACTATCTGAAATATTGTAGATAATTCCAGCATCTAACCACTTTAAAGTTTCTTTCTTAACAACTTCTTTCATAACATGATTCCGTCTCCTTTGAGGATCAACCCGGAGTTTGCAATGAAATATTGTAGATAATTCCAGCATCTAACCACTTTAAAGTTTCTTTCTTAACAACTTCTTTCATAACATGATTCCGTCTCCTTTAAGGATCAACCCGGGGTTTGCAATTCTCTTCCATATGATTTCTATACATACAAATTGAAGGACATATACCTTTAATATCAGCAATTGTCCATCCAAAGGCTTTCTTAAAATTTTTCAAAATTTTCATCAACCTTTCTTCTTGTTCCATCATTAATTTTGAGGAAATTATAACTAGTAAAGTAGAGAAGTCTCCTAAAAAGGCATATTTTAAATGTTCAGAAAGTAACTTCAACTCAAGTTCTGGAGGGTTTTCAATTGATGGAAAAAATGATTTATCTTTGTCTATCATGTCCAAAATTTCAAAACTTTCTCTAACATATTGTGAGTCTTCCTTAAAAGGATCTTCACATCGATCTAATTCCTTTTCTTGCTCGTGTCCCAAATCTTTTTCTTCTAATTTTTCTTCATAAGTTGTTTTGAAATGACATTCACTTAGATATATTATAACATCCAATATATAAAATTCATCATCTTTACCTTTTGCAGGATATTTCATTGATCTTGAAATATTGAAAGAAACAGTTTGATCATTGACGCACATTGTTAATTTCCCTTTCTGCACATCTATTATTGCTCTTCCTGTGGCAAGGACAGGTCTCCCTAAAAAGATAGATATCTCTTTATCTTCCTTCATATCTAACACAATGAAATCAATCAGAAAACTAACACATGAAATCAACATGAAAGATAAATTGATCCACATTCACTAGGACATCTTCCATAACTCTTTTAAGTTATGTTATCGAACAGTCTGCTAACTACAGAGTTACAGTAGTAGGAGTTATTTTTCCTAATCCCAATCTTTTGAATACTAATAATGGCATAAGTTTAATGCTTGCACCTAAATCACATAAAGTTTTCCCATAAAATATTTCTCCTATTGAACATGGAATTGTAAAGCTACCAGGATATCAAACTTCCAGGATCTTTAAGCTTTTCAGGAAGCTTTTTCTGAATTATAACACTACACTCCTAACTAAGTGTAACAATCTCATCATTTTTAAAATTCCTTCTCCTGTTGAGAATATCCTTCCTAAACTTTATAAGGCTTGGATGTTCTAAGGCTTCAGCAAATGGAATATTAATTGTAGGCTTCTTTAATATTTCCAGAAATTTTGAAAATTTCTTATCCAACTTCCGTTGACAAAGTCTCTGAGGAAATGGAGGTGGTGGTTTTCCCAAATCAATTTTCAGCGGAGAAATAGGTCTCTCAGAATCTTTTGGACCGTCCTCTTATGATTCTTCAATTTTTTAGTTGAATGACTTTTACTTACTCTTTATTCTGGTCTTCTAGATTTCTTTCAATATTATTAGGAAGTGTTCCTTGGGATATATTACTTAATGAATTTGTGATTTGTCCAAGTTGATTCTAAATATTTTTAATTGTAGCTCCTTGACTTTGTAACTGATGACCCATTTGTAAGTCCACTTCTTCTATAGACAACTTCTTCTCCTTAATTGTGTATTACTATTGAAACCTGGAGGATAAGTAGATCTATAATTCTTATTCCCTTGATTGTTCAAGTTTTCCAATGGATTTACTTGGTTGTTCCCCCATTGTGGATTATTACCACTCAAATTGCTATTCCAATTAAGGTTGGGATGGTTTTTCTAACCTGAGTTATAATAATTTGAATATGAGTTATACTACTTATTATTTATGGCATTCAAAGTTTCTAATGATGCTTCGGAATCTACCATTTGGCCTAATGAATTCTCTTCAATCATGGAAATTGGTTGAGAAAAATTCATTCTGAATTGGTCTAACTTTCTTGAAATTGCAGCAACTTGATTTGCTAACATAGTAAATGCATCAGATTCATGAATATTGGCTACTTTCTTAGGATTCACCCTCTCAAAAGGCCATTGAAAATTATTGGTAGTCATTTCTTCAATTATAGCATAAGCATCATGAAATGGTTTTGACATCAATGAACCACCAGCAGTAGCATCGATAATTGATCTAAAAGACCCAACAAAACCATTATAAAAAGTTTAAATTATTAACCAATCTGGTATAGCATGGTGTGGACACTTCTTAAGAGTTTTTTAAATTGTTCCTATGCCTCATAAATAGTTTTTTCTTCAAACTGATTAAAAGATGTAATATCATTTCTATGCTTTGTAGTTTTTTTATGGTGGAAAATATTTAACAAGGAATTTTTATGCTAAATCACCACAAGTTCTGATAGATCCAGATGCTAACTAATGAATTTAACCACATCTTAG
>NW_018165711.1:136347-153834 GCF_001263595.1 Phalaenopsis equestris | reverse complement strand
AGGAGTTCATCTACAGTAGGGTTGGCATAATCTCTTAATGGTCTAAACTCTTGATGAATTTCAGCATTTTGATCATTTTGGTTTGCCATTTCTATAAATTTTTTTGTTCTCTCTAATTCAGAATCGTAGGGCACTAGTCCTTCAGAACCTGAACTACGCATATACTAACATAAAATAAAATAAAACTAAACACATAATAAATAAAATACAATAACTTAAAGTTTAAATAAGACTTTCTAAAAATAGAAATTTGCTTTTAAATCAAAAAATTCTTTACAATTTTTACTTCACTTCCCCGATAATAGTCCCAAAAAACTTGATCCCGAAACTGCTTATATGTGATAATATAACAATAATTCTGATTATATTTTTAACTTATATTTCCTTATTTTGCAATAAAATCAAGAACTTGATCTTTAAGAAAAGTAAGAAAAATAAGAATTTAACTCTTTAATTTAGATATATTGGGATACTACGCAAGTATACGTATCGTTATTAAGTAATATAGGACTTTTTAATTATGACTTGAATATCGAACCCACAGGTAAGATATGCAATATATACTTTTTGGAAAAATTTCTATTTTTAAAAAGAAAATTATTTAAACTAAAGACGTTTTTGTAGTGAAGAAAGTTTAAATATTTTTGGTAATTTTAATATTTTGACAAAAATAGAACAAACTTAAAAAATAATTTGAGTTTTCTTAGAAGAAAAGCACTAAATTTTAAAATATCTTTCTCCTTATCATGAATTAGTAATAAGAATAGGAATTCTGTTGTGAAAGTATACATATTATGTTGTGTCAAATAGGGCAATAATATTCTTTATCCTTATTAGAGATGTTATAATGAACATTAGCTAATTTAAAGTTTGAATAGTTCTGAAGACCAGTTAGGCGGAGAAGATACTAGCTCTCACTCTAGAGTTCTCTCGATTCCCTCCACCTGGGGGCTAACATCTCGTATCAAAACCTAAAATAATAAACCAAGTTGGAGGCTTTAACCTATCACTTTAAAGTCCTCTAACTCTACACCCTTCAAAGAATATTTCCATATTTATTTGCACTCAATCAAATAAACTACATTCTCATATATACAACCTCATGTGATTCTGTCCAATTGTTGACTGAGACAGCCCAATTCTTACATGTTCTCACAACAAATTTTAACATTTGGATTAACAAATCAAGAAGTCAACTAAGTACATGGATTTAAATCATCACAACTTCTTCCAACATTAAAGATCAATACTCTCTACAACTTCCATCCAACATTTAATTGCTTATTATTTTAAGAAGTAAGATAAACAAAACTGCTCAGAATTCATGGAGAAAATAAAACCACACTTTAGTTTAAAAGTATACATCATTGTCAAACCAACAACAAGTCTCAATTAAAACCAAAAGTAGTTTAAAACAAAAGATAAAAACTTATCTCAAGTCCTCCACCAAACTCTTGATATTTCTTTGAATCTCTTCTTTTTTACAACACTCTCAATATAAAACTAAAATAAAAAATCATAAATATGTGGTGCCTAAAAATTTCTCAAACTAACTCCCTAATTTTTGAACTTTCAAAACTTTCCTAGTACTTTCAGGACCCCTTTCAAAGTTTCAATCTTCCTTCTTTTATAATTCTCCAAAAGGTCTCTTGGTATCTCTTTAAAATGTGTCTTGATTCTTTGTATTTCCCCAAGAGATGCATCCTTTCGCAATAATTTTTGTCAATGGTGGTTAATTTTCATCCATGGTGGTTATAACCACCTATTAAGCCAATAGGTGTCCCAAAAAACTCTTCAAAATTCACAAAAACCTAATTTACTCATCTAATAACTGCCACTGGCGCTTAAGCGCGGGGCCTCTGGTTCTTATGCGTGGCCTTATCTGTTTAAACAACGCTTAAGCGCTGGATCTGACGCTTAGGTGCCAAAGCACTTTTGCACATTTTTCACCTATTTGCTCCAAATTTGGTTTTTTTCACTCCTTTAAGTATTTTTCACCTTTTTACCTGTACCTGAAAGAAAAACACAAAAATACCTTCCATTAAAGCGCAATATCTCAAAAATAGGTATAAAAATGTGTCTAAAAACACTATATTTTTTAGGCGTATCAGGTAGCACGACCATCTTCAACAGTAAGAGGACCTACAACAACATATCTTTCCTTAGAATTAAAAAAACCAAGCCGTAAGATTTCGAGGTTGTCTTCTTATGCAACATAAACCCTCAACCTTTTCTTTTGGCCTTTTTCCAGCTCTGCTACACAATATAAGCCCTAACTTTTCTTAGGGTTCTAAGGTTGTCGTTCATAACAACCTAAATCCTCACAACATCCAGGCTATTTGTGTGATCATTTCACACAAATATAAGCTCTAATTAATAAAATTGACAAGATAAAACATCTAACTAATTTCTCCTCAAAACTAAAGCCAAACAACAAGATAGCTTGGGAAGTCACCGAGGTTCTCCTCTAGATCTATGACATCCCCTTGCCATTCCTCCTTTAGACCCTACAATAAATCCTACAATAAATGTTCTAAACTTGAACCATTCCCCTTTCACACCTCTTTGTCTGATCTTATTGAAAAGTCATATCCTTTTGACCTCTTGAAATCTGGAAGGTAAAACCACTGATTTTAATTGTGAGTTTTTTTAAGTGTCTTCGGTCATTTAAGATGTAATTAACTATAGGGGTTGCTCTTATAGGAAGTTTTTCTAAACCTAGCTTAATATAAACTCTATTTAATTCTTCGTGTTAAATAGTTGAACTTGCAGGTAAATAAAATGATTTTGTAGACCAAATAGATGTTATATATTGCTTAGTTTATTTGATCGAGCCTCTCTCTCAAGTCTTGTGTTTATCTTTCGGGATAGATATAAGGTTTGAGGGTGCTCTTTCATTTAAATTAATGAAAAATATCGGGTCAGTTTCATTTCATATTTTTTCTAAACTATAATTAAGCTCTTTTCCGAAGCAGGCAATGTGATTCCAGTTTTGGCGACTAACAGCTTCCAACGACAACTCCTCCAAACACCCCTATATATATAAATTAAATGTCTTTATGAAGCGGGCGATGGGATTTCAATTCTGGAGGTCGAGAGCTTCCAAGAGGCAAATCCTTAACCCAAAATAGTGCCGACACTAAGGAAATGTGAAAAGTTTTTAACTTTAAGAAGAGGATGGTAGAGTTCAGAATCATTAAAGACTATCCAGATATAGTAATCCTCACATGACATAAAAAGAAGAAAGAAAAAGAAAGGATTGAAAATGATCATAAATGAAAAGGAGAAAGAAAAGAAAAAAAGAAGAAAATATATGTGAGGAGAAGCATGAAGAGATGTCTAATCAAAAATTGGTTTTACTTAAATCATGTTATGAAAATTGACATAATTACATTTCTAAACTTTTTTATGAAGTATTAGCATCCTTATGAGTAAAGTTCTCATGATATTCTTTTTTAGGTAATTTTTCTATCCTCTTAATATGACAAATTACAATTATTCTTGAAATAAATAAGAAATCAGAATTCTTAAACTTGATTACTATAAACTTGATCAGAATTCTTAAACTTGATTACTAAATATTCTTACATTCTAGTTTTAATATATGTCATTAAAATCTTTCTAAAGTTTCACTATTGCATTTATAAAACAAAATTTATAAAAATCTTTAACTAAAACTCACTTCCATAAGTTATACTTTTTTATATATAGTAAGAAAGGTTACTTGTGGACAAGTAATGTTTAAGTTTGGGAGAATTGATCCATGTTAAAATTACCTATTTTTTATTCACATTTTATGCTCAATTTTTGAGAATATTATGTTTTAAGGAAGGGTATTTTTATGTTTTTGGCTGCAGGTGCAAGAAAAAGAGTTTAAGAGTAAAATGTAGCAAAATATATCAAAAAGAAACAAAATGGGCTAAATTGAGGAAATGTTTCAAACTAGCCGAACTGGAGCAACTGGAGCTTAGGCGCCAAGATCTGACACCTAGGAGTTGGATACGGTAATTGAATGGCTCCTAGGCACGACAGTTAGGCGCCTAGGCATGACAGTTAGGCGCCTAGGCACGACAGTTAGGCGCCTAGGCACCACGGTTTCTTTCTAGAAGATTCATTGAGTGAGGCCAAATTTTGATGAGATTTCTGAAGTAACCCTTGGTCATTTTTTAAGCTCTATAAATATAGATTAATTCCAAAGGGCTAGGGGTCAGATTTTATAGTCTCATAGTGTGTGAGTGAGTTAAGTGTGTGAGAAGTTTTCTTTTGAGTCTTTGTTAATTCTAGAGTTTTTGAGTCTTGTAAGTGTTGTTGGAATGAGAGAAGTTAGAGAACCTCAAAGGAGTACTTGAGGAACATTCCAGATAAGTCTTTGTATCTTTTTCCTTAAGTTTTATACTTTGGATTTGAGTTTATAAATATGTTTTTTTTTTGTTATCCCCATGCTTCGTGAGTAGTATTCTTTTCTTTCTCCTTGCAATATTATATTTCTAAAAATTGTGATGATATTTTTATTGATCCTTCATTTACTTAACAAATTGGCCACTTGTATTATTTAAATATGTTGAGGAACTTGTAGACACTTGAGGAACATTCCAGATAAGTCTTTGTATCTTTCTCAAAACGAAAGGGCTAAGATTTCTTGACTTGTAAGTGTCACATTCTAACTTGTAAAAAGTAGTCGTGATCATCTAAAGGGGGTGCAAATAAATTGGGAGAAAAGCTTTGTTGGGCATGGAATTAATGTTTCTAGAGTGACAGACTAGATTCTCTTATCAATTTGGTCTAGAGACTGGAGCTAAGGGTCACTGGTAGGTCATATAGATATGGCACAATGGGTAATCTAGAAGTGAGAGACTAGAACCTACCCAACACTACTATACATGTGGTCACTAACTTTAGATTAGACAATGTTCTTTGCAAAATTTAAAGAAAAGTAAAGAAATATGTATGCTCCTATTTGTCACAATACCACATTTAATATTCTAAAAAAATTTAAAATCCTTCACTGATTATGAATTATTGGCAAAGAGAAAGTCTCTTTATATACATTGTTTAAGTCATTACATTTTATTACGTCATTACATTTATTTTTATTTGCATATTGTAGAATTTAGTAAACTTAATTTTCATCTTTAGATAGTTGTTGCATTCTTAAGTAAAGTTTTCTTAAAATCAAAATTTATGCATTTCATTTTATTGTATACTTGTTTTTGGCTTTCTCGTGGGATTGATACTGGGGCCTTTAATGAAAACTCTATATTAATTGAAATGATAAGTATACATGCTTAGTACCCTTAGTGAAAAAAATATTTATTTAATCATATTATATTTGTTCTTACTGGCTACTAAATATAATTTTGGTCAAGTTTTTGGCATATTAAGGAGCATAAATATATGCGTAATTGCGGGTCGGGTCAGGTATCAAGTATTCATATCCTCAAACTATATTCAACATGTCAATAAAGCTTGATGTTGAAAAATCCTAGTAAATGAAGGGAATAAAGAAGTTAATAAGGTTAATTATATATTCTGTTGTGAAATATTATCCAACATTCAAAAAGAATTGACTAAAACATAAAAATATATAATTATATTCATCTTCATGTGCATGCCTTTAATTTTATCATTTGAGGATGAATTTTAGTCTATTTGAAATCCTCAAAATATAACCAGGAGATTTGGTTTGAGAGTTAGCTAAGGAAGATATTAAAGTCAATGTTAAGGGTATCATGTTTGGTCATCGTATGGCTTTGTTACAAGAGTTAACCTTGTCAAGTGTTGATTGATATAGGCATAAACAATATTATCGATGGTGTAGATCATGTAGGAGAAGTTTATATTATACGAAGGTTACAAAACATGTACAAGATGGACAATGAGTATGTCATAAATATTATTATAAATATACCTTTTGCTATGTTGAAATTGAGCCTATTGCGTAGCTCAAGTTATGATAGAGTGCTTCAAAAGTAGACTTGGGTTGAATGTATTTAAGAAGTTGATTGCAATTAATTTTTTTTGTGATATATGTTTATATTGAATAATGACTACAACATGACACTATGACTTCAAGGAGACTACAAATATACAATGAATTTTGCACCTTTTATTGAATTTATTAATGTTGGCCACTACATAAATGGGATAATGACATATATCTTAAAAGTAATGGCCATGATGAAAGAATATTATAATCTATGATTGGAAAAAGATGGCTATAGCCAATTGAGATTATTATTTAGGTCTTGAGGGAAATAAGTACACATAAAATTATTTTGAGAATCTATGTTTCTCAATATTTGAAAACTTCTGTGTTATTAATGAGCATTGTTGTTAAAAAAAATTAAGGAGTAGGCTCATTCAAACTTGAAAATCTTTTCTCATTTATTATAGTTGCATGTAATGTATTTCTAAGAATTAAAGCTTTCTTAAGCCTTCAAGATTTTATTCTATCAATTAGAGTACATATTGGAGTTTCTTATTCATACACATCTTCAACTTGAAAACTTGATCATCATTATTGACGACTAGTTAATGAATTTTAACAAGAGTTTGATTTCCTTTTATTTTGTCTTTGAAAAATTTTATGACAACAAAGGCAGATGATTATAGAAATGTAAAATATAATTGAGATTCTTCAATGTTTTAAAAATTGAATGTCAATCCTAATATATTATCTAGAAGGCAAATCGTATATTTTGAGAGAAATGAACCAATCTTCATTTGAATCAAATAAAAACATTTTTGGGGAGAAAATGTATTATATTTTAACTCCCCTTACCCACATATGATTGGTTGATGCTATGCATAGGCCATACTTATTAACACTAGGATTAGGTTTGATTTTAATGATTTATAGTTTACTGTTGATTGTGGTTTCATATCACCAACACTAGTAATATCTTTCATTGGGCAAACAAATATAAAATTTCCTTTTTTTTTCAGCATTAAATTAAATAAGAACAATTTAAATTTGGGTCAACCAAAATATAGTGATATTTCCTTGCCATTTTAATATTAAATATTTATTTTTCGACAGAAGTCATTTTTATCATAGATTAATTATGAAATGATGGTTTATGATTGATATAGTTGATCCAAAAAATTTATTTAATTATAAATGATTTGAATATTAATAAACACAAAACAACCACTATCATATAAGGTTTGCATGCAATCTCATTCAAGTATCCTAGGATGTTCTCCAATGGCCCTTTGAGCGTGAGCATCTGTTGGCCAGACCCCAAACAGTTCAATTTACACAGAGTAGCCTTAGTTTAAACCAAATTAACGAATAGTTTTGAGATCTTAAAATCCTTAGAATTGAGCAATTCAAGTATGAAGAATTCATCTTGATAAGTCATTCCAGGAAGATGGATTTCACATTATTTCGGGCCCATTAAATCAATGGTTTTATTTTTTAGCAAACATGGTTTTTAATTCGGCTTCCTGATTTACCTCATGATTCATGCATTGTAATGTAATTTACGCTTGATTAGATGATTGTTCTACTAATCAGATAAAGAACAATTAAGTACAAAAGCTTTTAAGAATTATTTGTTCTTTATTGACTAATCTAACGGTGCCCAAAAAGGAAATCTCCTGGCGTAATATTCCATTTTGTAGACTACTATTTGCTTTATTAATTGTGGACCAGGTCCAAGTAAATTCGATCTCTCTCGAAATATATATATATATATATATATATAGATATTCTACAATAGAGACAACTCATCTAGCCATTGCCTAGATAGCACGTCATTGTAGTCTCTTTTCAACCCAAACACGTGGACGCATTTCAGGAGTGGCCAACAATTCCGACCAACCCCTCCAAACCTCCAACCCCGAGAGTTCCTTAACATCGAAGCCTTCTAGAAATGCAACTAATATTTCCAATCAACTTTGCGAACAGCTCAACTAAATATATTATATGTAGTCGGATCATGTTTATTTTTGGGAGGATTTACACACCGATCTTATACTTTTATGTTTTTTAGGTAATCATGTATTTGAACACGCAGATTCTGGTCGATTTTCGGAGCATTCGATGCATCCCCTACCTCCCAGTCTGCCGTCTGCCCATGCTGCTGTACGTCCGACAAATTATGAAAATTGCGCGGTGGGACATTCAGTGCATGCAGCTTTGTCATGTGTTACCGACTATAACAGATGATTTGTTTATGATTCAATTTCTTTTTTAAATTAATAGTATTTGAATGTTGAACTTTTAAACGATTCTGATTTTTAATTAATTTTTAAAATTTTTTAATCTATTTAGTTCATATAAATTATTATTATTGGATTATTTAGTTATGAATAGATTAAAGTTTGTTATTCAAAAATATAAAACTAATCAAATATTAGGACAACGTACCACCCAATTTCTATTATTTTACATACCTAGCACCTAGAGTTTACCTTTTACAGTTCTATCTCTCAAATCTCTTATGTCAAATAAAGTATACCACCATTTACTTTAGAAATATGCCATATATGTAAAAATTAAAACTTAGGTGTTAAAAATGTAAATACTTTGGAATCAAGTGCGACATATATAAATCTTACTTAAATAATTCGACTTGTTTACCGTCACACTTAAGCTAAATAAATAAAAGTAAAAAAATGACACTTGAATCTTTTAATTATTTTTGAAGCAAAGTTAACTATATTTCAAAAAAGAAAATTAAAAAGAGGGAAAGGGGGCTAAGATAAGGACGATTAAGCTTATCCCCTTTACTCAAATAAGACAACTCAAAAAAAGGTACGCAATCTAGCAAAATAGTTTGGGACATAGATGCATTCTTGGCTAACTAGTTTGTAGGTTTGTTTCCTTCCTTTGGGGTATATGACCATTTGACATTGAGGGAGTGAGAGATCTGAGCCACGTGCTTGATATGTGGGTTGTATTGCCATCTGTAAAAAAGAAAGGTGGAACAACATTTCCAAAGAATCCTGGAATCCATCTCAAAAGTCTGGTTATTCCAATGTAGGGAGAAAGAAATTCTGAGGGTAGCCAGGAAAGCTTCAGCTTCAGCAAAGAGAGGTGAGACAGCAAAGGTTGCGGCCAAAGATAAGAGAATGGCAATTCCTTTGCTTTTCTTGATTACCCCCCTCCTCTTCAGACCAATTCCAACCATGGAGTTAAGAAAACTATCATCAACGTTGATCTTTATCAAGTTAAGCTCAGGTTTGGGACAATAAACCTGTTTGAGTAGATGCTTATGTTGGGATAGAGGGTGAATAACCGCTACAGAGCACTTGTTGACTCTGCCAAATTTAATGAATTTTTGTGGATGAACCAGGACATGGAAGGAAGGTATAGGCCCTTGAGCATGAGGATGTCATTAGTTAGAAGAAATGAGTGCATGGTTCTCCCAGCATAGAAGGAAATAAAGGTCTCAAACAAGAGTTCCATAGCCATTTAAAGTTCTTAAACAGAAAGCCTTGCAGAAAATTTAATGCTAAAGAATTTATTGGGGAAGTTCCTGAATTGCCTTGGAACACAGCTTATCTCTGATGCTATAATCAAGAGTATTAATTAAGGTAATTTATTAAAATTATTGAAAATGAGTGGAACTTTAAAAATAAAATTCCATTTTTTTTCAAATTAAAAAGAAAATTATAATTAAGATAATATATTAAAATAATTATATTGAATTTTAAATCAAAAATGTAAGTTTATAGTGGTGAATATGAAAAAAAAAGATTAATCTAGAAAAAAAAACTAATGTATTAATAATATAATTGATCTAATTTGACTTTAAAATGAAAAAAAAAACTAAAATTTTCATATTTAAAAAATATAATTTCTTGGAAATTTAATATTAAAAGATGATCTATTAAAAAATTCTTGAAAACCCGTCTCCCTTATTGCATCATGGCAGTTATCAATTGGGATGATATTTTTGCCACGTAGCACCACAAGTTGCCACATGAGACGACGACTTATAAATGTTAAATTTTTTTTAATAAGTGTTTTTGTTAATTTTTTTTCAATTGATTTATGAGATACTTTAATTTGTTGAAAATCTCCTTTCACATAACCAAGTTCAACGGTCGTGCATATATGGCAAGATCATAATCTACCTATGAAGTCATTCAAGGAGAAAACTCCAAAAAAAATGTTAATTCATTGTGTAATTCATCTACAATTGCATGATGAAATAATTCCCACTTAATAGCCTTTATTATTTTAACATCTAGTGAAGCCTAGCTGACAAACAAATCAAAAAGTGTACTCATGCAAGTGTACAAAAAAGCCTATAAATGGGAAGAAGTTTGACTATAAGTGTGCTTTCATCCCCTAAGTTGAAGCTTCTCTATTTTCACCCTATAATACCATAACAAAAACTCCTGCACTTTACATTCGACATTATCTAAAGCCACCAAACCACTCATATTTTTTTTTTAATTTATTTATTTCTAACTTTTTTTGTTACCTCTATCTATCTCTCATTTTAGGAATTTTGTATCTATCAACCAAGAATAGATGACTAAATTACCCCCCTTTTAAATTCCTTCGACCCTAAAATATGAAATAGGGAAATTTTGAGTTGAACCTAGTTATCCTACCATAAAAGTTTTCATGCATTAACATATTTCTAATAAAATTTTTTTGAGATCCTTTGAGCTTTTTAATAAAATTCGATGAAACATTATTTAAATTAAAATTTTCTATCGTTATTACTATTGTTTCTATGCTCATCTTCCTAAATAATACAGAAGGTACCTCCTTTTAGAAAAATCTTGGTTTGCTCCAAGCATAAACAAATAATATATAAATGAAAACATATTCTTTATCAATTTAAGCTTTTTAATAATCAGGACAACATATGCTTTAAATAACTTAAACATAATGGATCCTCCATCAACTCATCCTATATTTGAGCTCCATATATTTAACATTTTTATTGTTCTTAAAATATCTTCAGTAATGTTAACTATAGTTATTGACCTATTTGGTGTAACACTACTTGGTATACTAAAAAACTCAATAGAGTATAAGACATATACTCTATACTTACTGGAATTTATTTATATTAGATATTTTCCAACCTAAAATTCACTTTATTGGATCATTACAAAAGGCTTTAGGATCATATAAAGTATTCTAAGAGCTTTGATGGCACTATGAACTTGGCTCATATCTTTAGCAAAATTTTTTGTTGTTGAACTTATATTTAGGTTAACCTTTCTCCCTCCATCCACACCTGATTGAGCTTCACTTGAGCTAGACTTTAAGATAAACCTTGAAACAGTCTTAATCAATAAAACCTTAAAATTATTATTTTCTCTCCTGAGATTATTGTATAATTTAAAACTTTATTTTGAAGGTTGTGTAATGTGTATTGTTGTATTTAACAACCATGCAAATAAGTTCTATGACTAGGATTTTTTTCTCATAGATGTAAGACAAGATTTATTTATGGAATCTCATTTCCCATAAGGGAAACTCTCATAATTAGTTACATCTTTAAGATTCTAGACCCCAAATAAAACTTTTTATTAATACAATAAACCAAATATTTAAAGGATAAACTTTAGAAGAGAGGATTTTAAGTGAATGGGACTTACAAAATAAGGGCCAAAATAGAGAGCTACGTGATGGGAAGTGATTTGGAAAGCTTAATGATCAAGTTAGCTCAAGAGATTAACTAAGAACACTTGATTATGATTCTAAGCTATGAATTGAGTTCGATAAGAAAGATTTCTAGATGAAAAATGAAACACTAGAATTTACAAGGAATCCTAATAGGTGGACTAACCTAAACTTTGAAATAATGTACTTAGTCAAGATTCCCATGGCTTTTCGTTGTCTTGGGCACATTGGTATATGTCCACTACAACAAACCTCATAGTCAGGAGTACTACCTAAATTTTATAACTTTGAGGATTCATATCTTTGAAGTCCTCTGAAATACCTTCATTCGTAATCATGTGTAACATCCATATAGGGTATTCCCTCTAGCTTCAGCAAAAGGTTTGTTTATTTATAGGTCCTAGTCCTTAGAGCTACTTAGGATACCTAGACTAACCTGGGCTAAGTGTATGATCCTAAGTATGGTGTCTAAGTTAGCTAACCTAGAGTTTAAGTATAATCTTCATAGGGCTAATTTTCATTTTTTATCATAGTATATTATAAATGTTTATTTTGAGTTCAATATTTAATTCATGTTTTGGTTTCATCCTTAGATTTGTTAGTCATGATTGAGAATCAAGACATTCCTGAGTTTTAATTAAAATTTTTATGTTTGCGGAGAAATCCCACTTTGCAAGAGTTTTCTCCTCCTTCCTTTTTATTTTACATACTTTTGCCATTTTTGTTTTGAACTACACACATGAAAAAACATAAGGAAAAACATATTAATATACTTGGAATAAACTTAAGTTGAGGGTTGAACATGGGTCAACCATTTTATTTTGGGTCATTTGGGTCATTTTGAGCCACTTGGATGATTTGCGGTATTTTTAGTTATTCAGGTAGTTTTGTGGTATTTCAGGTCATTTGGGTGGAATTGGGTTGTTTTAGATCATTTGGGTGATTTAAGGGTCCTTCGAATCATTTGAGTGATTTCGGGTTATTTCAGATTATTTGGGTGGTTTCAGGGTGTTTCGAGTCATTTGGTTAGTTTTAGGTTATTTCAGGTCAATTCGATGGTTTCAGAGTGCTTCAGGTTATTTGGGTGGTTTTGAGGTGATTTTAGGTTATTTGGGTAGTTTTTTGGTGTTTTAGGTCATTTGTATTAGGTTAGATTAGACTTGAGCTGGGTTTGGGCTAGGTTGGGTCAAGTATGGGTTGGATCAGACTAGGGTTAGGTTTTAGGGTATGGGTTAATTTGGGCTTTACCTGAGCTTTGTCAGGTATAAATGGGGTCATGATTATGTTGAGTTAAACCTGAGTTAGGTTTTAAGGTTTAGTTTAGGTTGGGTTAGACCTAAGCTAGGTCGGGTCTAAATTGGGTCAAGACTGGATTGGTCATACCACGGATAAGCTTAAGGGCTTGGGTTAGGTTGGGTTAGACATAAACTAGGTCTGGTCTAAATTGGGTCAAGTCTTGGTTAAGTTGAACCAGGGTTAGGTTTTAGGGTTTAGGTTAGGTTAGGCTAGACTTGAGTTGGGTTGGTTCTAGGTTAGGTTAGGTTTGCGTTGGGACTGACCTGAATTAGGTTTTAAGATTTGAGTTAGCTTGGGCTATACCTGAGCTGTGACATGTCTAAATTGCGTCATGTTTAGGTTGGGTGAGATCTGGGTTAGGTTTTAATGGTTAGGTTAGGTTGGGTTAGAATTGAGCTGGGTTGGGTCTAACTTAGGTCGGGACTGGGTTGGGTCAGACATGGAATTCGTTTTTGGGTTTGGATTATTTTGGGCAAGACCTAAGCTGGGGGATGTCTAAGTCAGGATAATTCTGGGTGGGTCAGACATGGAATTCGTTTTTGGGTTTGGATTAGTTTGGGCAAGACCTGAGCTGGGGGATGTCTAAGTCGGGATAATTCTGGGTTGAGACTTGAGTTAGGTTTTAGGGTCAAGGTTAATTTAGGTGAGACTTGAGCTAGGTCAAGTTTAGATCAGGTTAGGTCTGGTTTGGGTCAGACCAGGTTAGATTTTAGATTTTATTTTAAGTTGTTCTAGACCTAAGCTGGGTCAGGTCTATGCTAGGTCAAGTCTAGGTTGGGTCAGACTTAGGTTAGGCTTTAGGGTTTGGATTAAACAATTTTAAGGATTAGGATTAGTTCGGGTTTGGGTCAACCTAAGTTCAACACAAACCCAAGCTTAATCCAAGGCTACTAAGTTATCCTAAACTACATTCTTAAAATACCAAAATTAGACACTTAGCCTAAAGGGAAAAGGAAATGGAAGAAATACTTTCAAAGCAACGGCTGACTGGAGAACTCTGCTTGATTGCTTCACAACTGAATTCCTTCTTACTTCCTCCTGAACAAGTGCACTAAGCAGAGCACATAGAGCACCAAGAATACCCAGAGCCCATCGATAGGGACGAACAACCACCATTTATAGTTTGTAGTGGTTGTTATGGGTCGTCGATCAGAAGAGAGGTTTATGGTCTGGATTACTCTAATTGTTTTCGCAACCATACATGGCAGAATGTCGGGATTAGAATCTGTGGACAAAGGGCCACAGATAAGTGATGGCCGCACCTAGGATGGGCGTGGTCATGCCATAGGCTTGACGTGACCATGCTAGGCCAAAATGGGGCAAGTGTCCTATTTTTACGGGAAGCTCCATATGACTCCAAAAGCTGCATGTGACCAAAAATGACGTTAGCATCATCGAGTCGATGATAAATTGGAGAGATAAAATGGTAATTAGGAGAGAGAAATTTGGTCATAATTATTTCAAAATGACTTAAAATCAAGTTTGAATTTTAATATAATTTATTTTAGGCATAAAAATACATATTTTATTCTAATAACATTAATTAAAATTCCCAATTAAAAACTATATTTTTTAGTTCTTCAGGGGGTTTGAACCCACTTTGAGTAAGAATATCTCATCAAGAAGCTTAATCCAATCAAAACCACTTGCACCAATAGACTCCTCATGTTTTCCTCTACTAAATGAGCCTAAGTTATTTTTTTTGCCATAATTGACTCCTGACCAACGTCCAACCAGTTTGAAAAAATGTCTAGCCACTTTAGATGACCATAAATTGAGTTAGAAAACTCCTTTTTTGAAAATATTTGAACCCCTGAATTTCTTTCTTCACCACCATCTATTCCATTTTTCATCCAAACTTCCTCACATTGCCACCTCATCAATCCTCCTCTACTTCTTCTATTGACTCACCTCCGCGTAGGTGTGACTTTCCTCCCTCTCATTCCTTATTTTTTTCCCTCCAAAAATATTTAGAACTCTAACCATAATCATTAGCCTAAAACACTCCCTCTCTTAATGAAAAATTGAAATTGAAATCTGCTCATTTGATTATAGTTTTACCACAAAAATTTAAATTAAGGGAGCAACTGACCCAACTCATAATTATGTAATTTCTTAAGTCTGAAAAGATGGCCAAAATTTTAACCCAACTTAAATTCAGTTGCTAGTGTGCAAAATAAAAGTGTGATTTAATTGATTAATGGTTTACACCCTAGGGATACTACATAAGTATACATAACATTTCAAGTAAAATAGAGTTTTCCTTAAAACCCCAGTATAAAACCTATAGGGAATAAGGAATTTACTATGCTAACTTAGAAAGATTTCTACTTAAACTCTAAAATAAATTCATAGAGGAATAATATCAAATTGTTTGTAAAAAACTATAAGTGGCGACTTCTAATTTAAATTGAAAGTCAAAGAAATGTCTCTAAATTAAAGATGTGTGAAGAAGTTTGATTATAATAAGAAGTCTTTCACCTGGCAAAGGGATTGTAAATGAGTGCAGGAATCAAATGATTAAAGATGAAATTAGGTATTGTGATAAATAGGAGCATACTTATTTTTTACCCCCTTCCGAGCATAAAGAACATTGGCTAATCTAAAGTTATTCCAGCTTGTGTGGTTATGCTGAGTAGATTCTAGCCTCTCACTTCTAGATTACCGACTCTGCCCTCTCTATAAGACTAATGACCAAGACTAATTAGGGACCATTAGTTCCAACTTTAGACCAAATTGGTAAAGGATCTAGCCTGTCACCCTAGAAACACCAATTCTATATCCATCAGAACTTATCTCCCTATCGATTTGCACCCCACTAGATTTGACATCCTCTTCCTCTAAGGTTTAGAGTGGTACTTACTAGTTGGTGAAATCATAGCCCTCTCTGATCATTATATTTTGCAACTGGTTTTAACATCACAAATGACTAATTTGCAAAGTAAATGAAAAACGGGTGAAAATGCCATAAAAATTTATTTGAATAAAGTAAATCTTCAAAACAATCTAATCCCACACATATTTACTTCATATTTCAAGGAGAAAGAAACAAAACTACTCAAAAATCATGGAGATAACAAAACTAAATGTTATATATATATAAATGAAGTTTACTAGAAAAATCATAAACAAAAGTACAAACACATATCTCAAACTTCTCCCCAAGAAAATTCAAGAGAAGCCAATTTTTATTTAGGCATCTCCTTAAGCTTCTCCCCACATGTTTTTATTTTAATTTTTGCTTACCTTTTTCTTTTGATTTTTCCTTTTTTGTTTTCTTTCAGGATCATTTTCAATTCTTTCTTTTCTTTTCTATTTCATATGAGGATCATTATATCTGGACATCCTATAATGATTTTGAACTTCACTATCCTTCCTAAAGTTGAAAATTTCTCACATTTCCTTACATAAAAATATGTATTAGTGCAATAATAATTTTTCATAGAGTCTTGAAGTCTTTTTAAAAGTGTAGCTCTAAAATCCTTAATATTTTTTACTCTGAATAGTAAAAGCATATTCATATACCTTTATACTAAATATCTTAATTTTAGAATTACCCTTTATTACTTAAAACTTTTACTTAAGTTTACTATAACATTTATGAAATCAAAAATATAATTATCTAAAGTTAATGCCACATGCCACAGGTTGTGTTAAAATAATCTTAAAAAAATATAGATTATTGGGACAAATAAAGTTTAGTTTCAAAAAAAAGTTTTTCTCCCTCCCCCAAACTTTAATTTTTAAATAGTGTAAAACATTAAAGTATAAAACAAGTATGAAGACAGAAAATTTTATCAGTTTTAACAGGGTGCTAAAAATGTAAACATTACAGGTATAAGTAGTAAGAGGTGTTGTGTAGTAGTGCATCTAAAAATTAACAGGTATATCATAGAAAGTGCAATGTAAAAGTCTATTCTAAGACATAGGCAATATAAGCTAAACTAGAGCAAAAATAACATTTATGCAACAAGATAAGAAGTGCAACTGCAAGAATCTCACATAAATATATACATGAAATGACTAAATAGAGAAATTCTACATGTAAGATCTATAACAGAAAAGAAAATTCCATCTAATCAACCTTGTCGTCCTCCTCATTATCATTAAGAATGTCCTCATCCATCGACTTACGATGATCATATGGAGAAAATTAAGGGCAAGTAGGAAACTGAAATGACTGATCACTGATCCTGAAACTGCTTATATGCAATAGTATAACTATAATTCTGATTATATTTTTCACTTATATTTTCTTATTTTGTAACAAAACTAAAAATTTGATCCTGAAGAAAAATAAGATTTAACTTTTAATTTATATTGGGATATTATGCATGTATACATATCGTTATTAAGTAATATAAGACTTTTTGATTAAGACCTAAATAACGAACCCACGGGGAAGATATGCAATATGCACTTTTTGTAAAACTTTCTATTTTTTAAAAAATAATTATTTAAACTAAAGACGTTTTCACAGTAAAGAAAGTTTAAATATTTTTGTTAATTTTAATATTTTGACAAAAACAGTACAAACTTGAAAATAACTTGAGGTTTTGTAGAAGAAAAGTATTAAATATGAAAATATCTTT
>NW_018165711.1:108951-136311 GCF_001263595.1 Phalaenopsis equestris | reverse complement strand
AGGGAAGATACTAGCTCTCACTCTAGAGTTCCCTCGATTCCCTCCACCTGGGGGCTAACATCTCGTAATAGAAACTAAAAAAATAAACCAAGTTGGGGGCTTTAACCTGTCACTTCAAAGTCCTCTAAATCTACACCCTTCAAAGAATATTTTCCTATTTATTTGCACTCAATCATATGAACTAAATTCTCATTCATACAACCTCATGTGATTCTTTCCAATTGTTGATCGAGACAATACCATCTCGATTCTTACATGTTCTCACGACAAATTTTAACATCTAGATTGACCAAATTGATAAGTTAATAAAGTACATAGATTTAAATCAAAACAACTTCTTCTAACATTAAAGATCAATACTCTCCACAAATTCCATCCAACACTTAAGTACTTATGATTTTAAGAAGAAAGGTATGGAAAACTACTTAGATTCCATGGAGAAAACAAAACCACACTTTAGTTCAAAAGTAGACATGGAAGAAGTCATTATCAAACCAACAACAAGTATCAATTTTAAAACCAAAAGTAGTCTGAAACAAAAGATAAAACTTATCTTAAGTCCTCCAACAAACATTTGAAGTTTCTTTGAATCTCTTCTCTTTTACAACACTCTTAATATAAAATAAAAATAAAGAAAAAAGATAAATATGTGGTGCCTGAAAATCTCTGCAACTAACTCCCCAATTTTTAAACTTTCAAAACTTTTTCAGTACTTTCAGGACCTCTTTAAATGTGTCAATCTTCTTTCTTTTATAATTCTCCAAAAGGTGTCTTGCTATCTCTTCAAAATGTGTCTTAATTAGATGTATTTCCCCAAGAGATGCATCCTTTCATGATAATTTTTGTCCATGGCGGGTGGTTGTAACCACCTATTAAGCTAATAGGTGCCTCAAAAACCTCTGCAAAATTTGCAAAAACCAAATTTACTCGTCTAAAAACTGCCACTGACGCTTAAGTGTGGGGCCTCTGGCGCATATGCATGGCCTTCTTTGTTTAACCAGCGCTTAAGTGCTTGATCTGGCGCTTAGGAACCAAAACACTTTTACACATTTTTCACCTATTTGCTCCAAATTTGATATTTTTTCTCTCCTTTAAGCATTTTTCATCTTTTTACCTGTACCTGAAAGAAAAACACAAAAATTCCTTCCATTAAAGTGCAATATCTAAAAAATAGGTATAAAAATATGTCTCAAAACACAATATATTTTAGGCATATCAATCACCCTTAAAAAATTTCACTAATGATTCATCATAAGTCGGATCATAGTCACTGTTCCTCTGCAGGTATTATTCTATATGATCATTTTTGTCTTCCATATCTTACATTTGACACTGCATCTAGAACAAATCGGATTGGTGTTCCAACATCTCTCACTTATCATATCCCAAGTATCAGGAGGTGAAACAAAAGTACTGGAGGTAGATGGACTAAAGGTACAAGTAGATGTAATGTTTAAAGTTGTACCTCTAGATCCCCCATAAATATCCACATTAGCCTTTCCAATAGGCTTTAATGGCTTTAATTGTTCCTCCCAAGTCACATATTTTACTCCAGAGTCCTTGCAGATAGTAAAAATAAAAGAAGGAAAACTCAAACTTGCCAGAGAACTAGATCTAGTAGAGCTGTAAATACCCTTGAAGATGAGAGAGCCAACTTCAATGTCTTTCATCATCTAAATGTAGGAGTTCAAGATGGCTCTCTCACAAGTCACCTCGCTCAAGTGTTTTGAGGGAATTAGTCTAGCAAAAATGAAATAGTCTCATGCCTTTGATGGAGCATTAAAAAAGGAAGAAGAAAAGATTACTTTATGTTCATTCCTGATCTTCCAAACGCCACACTCATCAGTAAGGTATGCAATAATCTCACAAGCTCAGTCTCAGTAGGTTCAAACTTTAAATAAGAGCAGTTCAGAGAAGGAGGTAAACAATGTAGCACATTCATCCGCTCAGGGGTAAACTCAACTCCCCATCCTCTAACTAATACTTCATCTTCGGGAACCTCAAGTAAATCTCCATAGAATTCCCTCACAATAGAAATAACTGCTACGACAATAAAGTTCCTCCCACTGGTTAGCAGAATCAAGTGTTTTACCGCTACACCAGGACTTGAAAAGCTTCACTCCGTAATGAACTTTCGTGACAATAGAAATTCATTATATCTATCTCGAGCCTTGTGATTCACAAGTTTGGTGGTATTAAAAACTTCCCTCCCCTTTCCTCTTTTAGATTTAGGAGCCATGCTTCAAATCTAGAAAAATTCTAAATAAATTATATATATATAAGTTTTAAGGGTTCCTAAAAGTTTTTTCCAAGAAATGAAGCTTTCATCTATGGATTTTTCACCACAAATTCTAATGTTTAGCAATTTTTTGCCTCCACTCAATGTGGAAGAAATCCATTGTGAAACCATAAAATTTCTATGCCAGAATGTAGATCTAACCAGAAGAAGACAAAATACGATGTTTTTGGCCTCTAAAAGTAGAAAAATCTCAAATTAGGGAAGCTTTATGTGTCACTTTCGAAAAGAAGAAGAAGAAGAAGAAGAAGAAGAAGAAGAAGAAGAAGGAAGATAAAAAATGGTGGTGGGTTGGCTTAAATCCTAAATTTCACCCTTATTAATCGGTTCAGCCGGTTTGGCACGCAGACGTCAGATTTTGGCACCTAAGCACCTTGCTATGCAAATGGTTGGCGCTTAGGCACCAATTCTGGCGCCTAGGTGCCAAGCCCGAATTTTTGGAAAATTTGCTTTTAAGTGTGACATAGCAAGCCTAAGGCCTCCAAATCAAATTTTAACATTAATTTAAACTCATTCCATTAATTGACTATCCTCTCAGCATCTTCAAACTTCCATTTACTCCATTATAACTTTAAAACTCCATTTATTCCAAAATTCAAACACACAAAAATTTTCACCAACTTAATTTATTTTCATTACTAACAATCAAGTTTTAATACAACAGACATATCAAAGCAATACAACAGATCAAGTTAATACTAAAACAAATGCTAAACATCTTGTAGTAACAGACACAACCTCAGTTGTAGTCTACACACTAATTGCAATCACACACATAATTAACACATAAAATCCTCAGACGCCCTTCAAATGATCAGTAATTGTTGATGCCTTTATCCTCTAACTTTTCAATTGATAGAAATTTGTGATTGTATAGGTGGTAGAAAGGAGCACCAGGATATTCTTCAACAACTTTATCACTAATCCACTTGTTATTAGGGCTATCAAAACGGCTTGTTGTTCGCGAACAACTCGTGTTCGGCTCGTTAAGAAGCCCGTGCTTGGCTTGTTCGCTAAGTTAATGAGTCGAACACAAACAACACAAAAAAATATTTTTTTGTTCGTGTTCAGCTCATTTTGGCTCAAAATACTACTAATCAATCATATATATATATATATATATATATCTCTTTGATGCTTAGTCTTTTTTAAAAATTTAATTTACTACAAGGCTACAAAGATTTGGAATCAATTAAAAGTATTAATGAAGAAAATATTATAAAAATTATTAAATTAGATTCAAATGATTTTTTAAATCTTGCCCCAATCCTTAACATCTGATGGCTACGTGATTAGGGTTGTCAAAATGACTTTTTGTTTGTGAACGGCTCGTGTTCGGCTTGCTAAGCAAATGAGTTGAACACGAACCCAAAATTTGAGCTCGAAATATAAACGACTTGAACACGAGCTGAGCCTGGGCCCGCTTGTGTTCGGCTTGTTTACACCCGTACTTGTTATCATGATACACATTTACCTCATAGCCTTGATAACAAGCTAAATGGTTGAATTAGAGTTTCATCAGCCACTCCAAATATTCATTCTGGTGGTACATGACACTTAGCTTATTGTGCAAAATTCCCAACTCCTCTTCAATCTTCATCAGTTTATCGATGATCAGCTTCAAACTTAGTGCTAGGAAGCCATTAAAGTAGGGTTGGGCATCCCCAGGCAATGTCTTCTTCTCACTTGCACCATCATTGCTTCTACTATCCATTTGGGTAAGAAATATCAACTAAGCACTCAACTCTTCTCCAACTCTTCTTCTCTCTGGAAAAAGTTTGAAGTTCTGACTTCAAAAGATGATATTTGGGGTTTTTTATAGAGAATTTTGGGTTAAAACTGATGTGAGCGGTTTTACTCACGCAATGTAACAGTGTCACCTAGGCGCCCGATTCTGATACTTCGGTGCCATGCTTGCCAAATTATGGCGTGTAGGTGTCAGGTTTGGCACCTAGGCGCTATTTCTTAGGTAAACACCATTTTGCCTCGCAAAGAATTTTTCACGTCCCAATCTCGTTCCAATCATCAAATTAGTGTATTTTCACCTCCTCCCATCTAGTAGGTCTCAGTACTACATCATATATTCCACAACAACAAAAATCATAAATCAATTTACACAGACAACTATGAGTTGCCTCCCATAAAGTGTTTGGTTTAACATTGCGAGCCCAAAGTATCCAATATTTTACTCAGGTTGACCCAACATCAGGATCTCTTCATACAAAGGCTTGTTTCTAAAAATATAAGGTTTTTGTCGACTTTTATTTACTTTAATTAATTATTCAATTTTGGAATCTTTAATATCCACAAAACCAGAAGGATAAGCTTTTATCACAAGAAATGACCCCTACCACCTTGAATTAAGCTTTTCAGGAAATAATTTCAATCAAGTATTGTATAACAAAACCTATTGTCCATCCCAGAATTCTTTTCTTCAAATCTTTCGATCATGCTAATTTTTCATCTTTTCTTTATAAATTCTAGTATTCTCATAAGATTCATTTATAATTTTCTCAAGCTCATTTAACTACAATAATTGTTTCTCACTAGCTTCTTTCATGTTATAATTAAATTCCTTTATCACCCAATAAGCTTTATGTTCTAATTCAACTGGAAAGTGCAAGCCTTTCCAAATATGAGCCTATATGGTGTTATTCCTATATTAGTTTTGTAAGCGGTCCTATAAGCCCATCATGCAAAATCAAGTCTAGCAGACCAATCCTTCCTATTCAAATTTATAGTATTTTTCAAAGTTCCTTTAATTTCATGATTGGATACTTCTACTAAACTATTTGTTTGAGGGTGATAAGCTGTGGCAATTTGATGATTAATTCTATATTTCCTCATTAATGTTTCAATCATAAAACTCTTAAAATGGCTTCCTCCATCTCTAATAATCACTCTTGGCATTCCAAATCTAATAAAAATAATTTTCATTAAAAACTTAAGAACACATTGAGAATCACAATGAGATAAAGAAACAACTTCAATCCATTTTCAAACATAATCTTTAAATAATAAAATGTATAGTTTTTTAGAAGATGGTACTATCGATCCCATTTTCGTTGGGAGAAAGATATTTGATTTAATATAATATATATTTTATAATTTCGGAAAGTAATATTTTAATTTTTAAATACAAGACCGAATCGATCCCATATAGACAATAATTTAAATAAATGAGAACAACACTACAAGTGGCATACCTATCCCAAGAAATAGATATCAATTATTCATCAGGATCAATTAAATAAATTAAAGAATTTATGACATTTGTTTTAGCCTATGAACCTTTATGTTGACATAAAAATTTACCCTATATAATAAGAAAGATTAGAGAGGGTTTATTTTAGGTTTGGTTCTTAAAGTTTCCTATAAGGGCAAGCTCCTATAGTTAATTAAATCTTAAATGACCGATCCAACCTAAAAAAAAGCTCGATTTAAATCAAAAAATATTGTCTTCAAGAATTTCAAAGGGGTAACACCTTTCAAAGATCGGACCAAGGAGCGTAAAATGAGAATGACTCAAATTTGGAACATTCTTGCAAAGGTAGGCAAAAGAGCTTTCGCTGGAACAGAATCGACAATGAAGGTGTAATACCCAAATTTTGAGAAGGTACAAGCATTAAAATATACCAAATAAATTACACCTAAAATTTTAACTTTCTTGAAAATAAATAAAAATCTTTGCATTGCATTCGACTTTACAAAGCATACATTTTGATATATATATATATATATATAATTATAGGCTATTAACAATGGGATTTGATGAAAGTATACGTATCATTATCAAATAATAATTGACTTTCTATTTAAGCCCCAAATATCGATCCCACTGGTAAGGTGTAAGTTAGCAATGATAAATTTTAACGTAACTAGGAAATTCACAGAAATAAATTGAAATTACTGTCACTAATTTTGAATGTTTGAGATACTTACAAAACTAAATTTTTAACTACTAGCAAAATTTTAAAGCAAAGTTTAAAATAGTAACTACTAAACTATGTTTATGTGATAAAGTTTTCTAATATGAAAAAATATCTTTCCCACCACAATAAGTTTTTAGTGAAATGAGATGAGATAATTGGTTTAAATATGTATTTTGCCAAATAGGAGAAATTTTAATTTTCTACCTTCAGTTAACCGTTTTAGAGAATTGTTGGCTAATCAGAAAATCATTGGTTAATCTTAGGTTTAGTCCCTAAACTCGTGGCTAGGTGATACATCTAAAATATATCGTATTTTTGGACACATTTGTAAACCTATTTTTTAGATATTGCGCTTTAATGGAACATATTTTGGTGTTTTTCTTGTAGTTTCAAGTGAAAATGGAAAAAATGCTTAACGGAGCGAAAAAAGCATCAAATTTGGAGCAAAAAGGTGAAAAATTGTGCAAAAGAGTTCTGGCACCTAAGCGCCAGATCCGACGCTTAAACACTGCTTAAACAGAGAAGGCCGCGCCTAAGCACCGAGACCCTGCACTTAAGAGCCAGTGGCAGTTACTAGACAAGTAAAATTGGTTTTCATGAATTTTGAAGAGGTTTTTGAGGCACCCATTGACTTAATAGGTAGTTGTAACCACCATGTATCCCCCAACTTGGCTAGGTAAAGATGATGAACATTATAGAATGGACGTTATAAAATTTCTGATCGAATGTCATTTCAAGACTACTTATGAAGAAAAACTGAAGAAAAAGATTTGGAACACGAGCAAGAAGAGGAATTTGATCAATGTGTAAACCTTTTTAAGGAAGATTCAGGTTATGTTCAAGAAGGTTTTGAAATTTTGGACACGATAGACAAAGATAAAATCTATTGAAAAACTTCGAAAACTTGAGTTAAAATTATTGGTTAAAGCCCCCAACTTGAGTTAGAGGACTTTGACGAAAACTCAAGTTATCTTTATAAGTTTATACTGTTTTTGTCAAAATATTAAAATTATCAAAAATATTTAAACTTTATTTACTGCAAAAACATCTTTAGTTTAAATCATTATCTTTTAAAAATAGAAACTTCAGAAAAAGTGCATATTGGATATCTTCTATGTGGGCTCGATATTCAGGTCTTAATCAAAAAGTCTTATATTACTTGATAACAATTCATATACATGCATAGTATCCCTACTGAAGTGGCTGATTCATTTGAGCTTAAACCTGTTATTATCCAAATGGTATCAAATAATTAGTTTGGATGATCACCAACTGAAGATCCAAATTTACATCTTACCAATTTTCTAGAATTGTGTGCTACATTTAAATACGATGGTGTTTCAGATGATGCCATAAGACTTCGGTTATTTCTTTTCTCACTGAGGGATAAAGCTAAGATGTGGTTAAATTTATTAGCACCTGGATCTATCAGAACTTGGGGTGATTTAGCATAAAAATTCCATGCTAAATATTTTCCACTATAAAAAACTGCGAAGCTTAGAAATGATATGACATCTTTTAATCAGTTTGAAGTGGAATCTATTTATGAAGCATGTTAATGATTTAAAGAATCTTATGAAAGTATCCACACCATGTTATACCAGATTGGTTGAATATTTAAACCTTTAATAATGGATTAATTGGTTCTCATAGATCTATTATCGGTGCCACTGCTTGTGGTTCATTGATGTCAAAACCATTTCATGATGCTTATGCTTTAATTGAAGAGATGGCTACCAATAGTTTTCAATTGTCTTCTTAGATTGTGAATTCCAAGAAAGTAGCCAATATTCATGAAACTGACGCATTTACTATGTTAGCAAATCAAGTTGCTACAATTTCAAGTAAGTTAGACTTTTTCTCAACCAATTTCCATGATTGAATAGAATTCATTAGGCCAAACGGCAGATTCTCAAACATCATTAGAAACTTTGAATTCCATAAATAATAAGCAAAATAACCCATATTCCAATTATTATAACCCAGGTTGGAAGAACCATCCCAACTTTAACTGGAATAACAATTCGGGTGGTAATAATCAACAATGGGGGAACAACCAAGTAAACCCATTGGGAAACTGGAACAACCATAGGAATAATAATTATAGATCTACTTATCATCCAAGTTTCAATAGTAGTACTTAATTTAAGGATAAGAACTTATCTATAGAAGAAGTGGTGTTACAAATGGGTAATCAGTTACAAAGTCAAGGAGCTACAATTAGAAATATTGAGAATCAACTTGTGTAAATTGCAAGTTCATTAAGTAATAGATCCCTAAGAACACTTCCTAATAATATTGAATTAAATCTAAAAAACCAGAATAAAGAACAGGTTAAAGCCATACAACTTTGAAGCGGAAGAGAGTTGGAAGGCAGGATTCAAAAAGAGATTGAAGTAAAGAGAGAAGAAATTGAAGAATCAAATAAGGACGCTCCGAAAGATTTTGAAAGACCTATTTCTCTGTCAAAAATTGATTTAGAAAAACCACCACCTCCATTTCCTCAGAGACTTTGACAACAGAAGTTGGATAAGCAATTTCTAAAATTTTTGGAAATATTTAAGAAGCTTACAATCAATATTCCATTTGCTGAAGCCTTAGAACAAATGCCTGAGTATGAAAAGTTTATCAAGGATATTCTCAATAGAAAAAGGAAGTTTGAAGATAATAAGACTGTTGCACTTAGTGAGGAGTGCAGTGTTATAAATCAGAAGAAACTCCCTGAAAAGCTTAAAGATCATGGTAACATTACAATTCCATGTGCAATAGGAGATAGATTTTATGGGAAAGCTTTATGTGATTTAGGTGCAAGCATTAACCTTATGTCATTATCAATATTTAAAGGATTGGGATTAGGAGAAATAAACCCTACTACTGTAACTTTGCAGTTAGCAGATTGCTCAATAACCTATCCTAAAGGAGTTATAAAATATGTCCTAATGAAAGTGGATCAATTTATCGTTCCTGTTGCTTTCATTGTGCTATATATGGAGGAAGATAAAGAGATACCTATCAATTTAGGGAGACCATTCCTTGCCACAGGAAGAGCAATGATAGATGTGCAGAAAGGGAAATTAAAAATGCGCATCAATAATCAAACTATTACTCTTAACATTTTAAAGTCAAAGAAATACCCTGTAAAAGGTAAAGATGATGAACGCTATAGAATGGACGTTATAAAATTTCTGATCGAATGTCATTTCAAGACTACTTATGAAGAAAAACTGAAGAAAAAGATTTGGAACACGAGTAAGAAGAGGAATTTGATCAATGTGTAAACCTTTTTAAGGAAGATTCAGGTTATGTTCAAGAAGGTTTTGAAATTTTGGACACGATAGACAAAGATAAATCATTTTTTCCATCTATTGAAAAACTTCAAAAACTTGAGTTAAAATTACTTTCTGAATATTTACAATAAGCCTTTTTAGGAGATTCCTCTACATTATCAGTTATAATTTCCTTAAAGTTAACCAAGGAGGAGGAAGAAAAGTTGATGAGAATTCTGAAAAATTTTAAGAAAGCCTTAGGATGGACAATTGCTGATATTAAAAGAATTAATCATTCAATTTGTATGCATAGAATTAATCTGGAAGAAAATTACAAACCCAGGGCTGATCCACAAAGGAGATTAAATCATTTTATGAAAGAGGTTAATAAGAAAGAAATTTTAAAGTGGTTAGATGCCGGAATTATCTACCCTATTTCGGATAGTGCATGGGTTAGTCCAATTTACTGTGTTCCTAGGAGTATCTGTAATTGTGAATGAGCATAATGATTTAATACCTACTAGATAAGTTATAGAGTGGTGAATATGCATTGATTAAAGAAAATTAAATTTTGTCACTAGGAAAGATCATTTTCCACTACCCATTCTAGATAAAATGCTGGATAAACTAGTTGGGCACAACTACTTTTATTTTCTAGATGGATATACTGGTTATCACCAAATTCAAATATCTCTTGAGGATTAACAGAAAACAACATTTACCAGTTCATATGGTACATTTGCTTTTAGAAAAATGTCCTTTAAAATGTCCTTTGATTTATGTAATCCCCCTGTTACATTTCAAAGATGTATGATGACAATTTTTTTGTGATCTAAATAAAAAAAGACATTGAATTCTTTATGGATGGTTTTTCAGTGTTTGGAACTTCAGTTGACTCATGTTTAGAAAATTTATCTAAAGTTCTTAAGAGTTGTGAAGAAACAAATTTAGTCCTTAACTGTGAAAAATGTTATTTTATGGTAGTAGGAGGAATTGTATTAGGTCATCAAATATCAGAAAATGGTATAGAAGTAGATGCTACTAAAATTCAAGTGATCGCTAATTTACCTTATCCAACAAATATAAGGGAAATTAGGAGTTTTTTAGGACATGATAGATTCTACATGCGATATATTAAGGGCTTTTCTAAGATTGCTAAGCCTTTATGCCATTTACTGGAGAAAGATGTAATTTTCAATTTTGATGAGGAATGCCTAAAAGCTTTTAAATTATTAGAAGAAAAATTAATCACTGCACCAATTATAGCTTCACCAAATTGGAAAAAACCTTTTGAACTTATGTGTAATGCAAGTGATTATGCTATTGGAGCTGTTTTAGGACACAAATATGATAAAATTTTCAAAGTTATTTACTATGCTAGTAAAACTCTTAATGAAACTCAAATTAATTATACAACAACTGAAGAAGAGTTATTAGCTATAGTATATGCCTTTTATAAATTTAGATCATATTTGATTGAAACTCATTGTATAGTGCATATAGATCATTCTGCTACTAAGTACTTAATGAAAAAGAAAGATACTATACTTTTGCAAAATTTTGACTTTCAAATAGTAGATAGGAAGGGAGCTGAGAATCAAATTGCTGATCATCTGTCGATGCTTGAATTAGAAAGCCCACCCTGTTTTGAAAAAGAAATTAATTAACATTTTCCAGATAAAGAATTATTCAGTGCTAATGAGTGTCATGTTCCATGGTATGTCGACATTGTGAACTTTATTTTTAGTGATATTATATCCTATGGAATGACATACCAAAAGAAGAGAAAATTTTTATCTGAAGCTAAGACTTATTTTTGGGATGACCCATTTTTATATAAACAAGAAAAGAATCTAATTATTTGAAGAAGTCTGCCATTAGAAAAAACTTATGAAATTATCTAAATATGTCGTAATTCTGATTTTGGGAGAAATTTTGGTGTTGATAAAACAACATACAAAATTTTGCAATCTAGATTTAATTGGCCTACAATCTTTGGAGATGTTAATGCTTATATCAAAACTTGTGATCGATGTCAATGGGTAGGCAATATTTCTAGGAGAAATGAGATGCCCCTCAATTATGTGTTGGAAGTTGAGATATTTGATGTTTTGGGATTTGTTCTCATGGGACCATTTATACCATCTTTTGGAAATTTATATATATTGATAGTAGTGGACTATGTATCTAAATGGATAGAAGTTGTTCCTTTACCTTGATGTGATACTCAAAGTGTTGTAAAATTTTTGAAAATGAACATATTTTGTAGATGTGGGATGCCGAGTGTTATCATTACTGATGGGGGAAGTCATTTCAGAAATTCCATTACGGAGAAGCTATTAAAGAAATATCATATAAATCATAGGATTGCTACTGCTTATCATCCTCAAACAAGTGGTTTGGCTAAATTATCCAATCGGGAAATTAAAAGAATTATGAAAAAATTTGTGAATCCAACAAAAATGGATTGGTCAGTTAAAATTAACTATGCTTTGTGGGCTTATAGGACTGTATATAAAACTCCTATAGGAATGTCCCCATATAGGCTAATATTTGGAAAAGCTTGTCACTTACCAGTTGAACTTGAGCATAATGCATATTAGGCTATTAAAGAGTTCAATTATAATTTAAAAGATACTGGTGAAAAAAGATTGTTACAATTAAATGAGCTTGAAGAGATAAGGAATGAATCTTATGAGAGTGCTAAGATTTATAAAGAAAAGATGAAAATGTGGCATGATTGGAAGATTCTTACTAAAAATTTTCAGCAAGGGCAACAAGTTTTGCTATATAATGCAAGGTTAAGATTATTTCTAGGCAAACTTAAGTCCAGGTGGATGGGCCCATTTTTTTGTGATAAAAGTTTATCCTTATGTAGCTATGGATATTAAAGATCCTAATTTTGAGAAAATTTTTAAAGTGAATGGACATAGGCTGAAACTTTATTTTATAGGGGATCAGCATAAATATAATGATGGAATGATGTTAGGTCAACCAAAATGAGCACTGGTTACGTTGGGCTGATGACGTAAAATCAAGAGCTTTGTGGGAGGCAACCCATAGTTATCAGTGTGTTTTTACTTTGATTGTTGTTTTAAGTCTGATTAAGAAACTTGGGGTTGTATTTTAGAGTTTATTATGTGCTAGTAATGATTTTTAGACTTTATTTAGTGACCTAGACATGTTAGAATAAGAATTTGGATATTAATTTGACTGGTGCAAAAATGTGCACTGACGTTGAAGCGCCAGATCTGACGCTTAAGCGTGGCAATTTAATCACATGTGTAAATTTCAATTTCTAGAAGGTGTGACTGCAATTTAGTTGGAATAAACGTGTCTTAGTAGTTTCTAGTCATGCCTAGAAGTTATGAGGAAGAATTAAGCCTATAAATAGAAGGGGTATGTGAAGGAATTTCTCCCCGAATTATTTTTAGCCCTAAAAGTCTACAAAAGAGAGAGATTTAGACAAAATGTCTTCATGGGAGATGGATTTGAAGAAGAAAGAAGAAGCCATGAGGAAGAAGTTCATTAGTCAAAGTGCACAAGAGATGTATAACGGTTTCTTAGTTGTTTCTTTTGAATGGATATCAAAGAAGATCAATAAGATGGAGAATGTTATATCTGTATTAGAGACTAAGGTGCTTGAATTGCATGCTCATCTAAAACATATTGGGTGGCAACTTATGGATATTGGGTGGCAACTTAGGATGCAATTCAACCATACCAGTTATGTAGAGGAAGCGGATAAGACGATGTTCCTTAAGCAAAAGTGGATCGAAGATGATAGTATTAGATCTCGTCACAACCATCCGTTTTATCAACTCTATATTCCTGGAGAGACTATTGAGAGAAAAGAATTTGTTCCTTCTAATGAAGAGTGGCATTAAGTGAAGTCTTAGTAATTATGTGTTTGGAATCATGTTTTTCAGTTTAGTGTTTGTGTCACTTATGTGTCTAATTGTAAATGTGTGTAAAGTGTTTTTTACTTAGGAAAATTTTCTCGTCCAAGACTATTTGGAGGGTGAACTAAGTGTTAAAAGTGCTTGTACTTGTTTTTAAATTAATATAAGTTTGTTTTTATGAAAATTTGTGTTAATTTTAGCCTCAAATTGTGTTATTTTTAGCCTCAAATTGAATTAATTATTATGGAGAATTTTGAGAGAGAAGGGAGTTATAGGAAGTAAAAATAGTCATTTAAGTGTTATGAGACCATTTAGGGGTGGTTTTGTTAGCTTAATAGTGCAATTTACTG
This sequence comes from Phalaenopsis equestris, assembly GCF_001263595.1. Classification (NCBI taxonomy): domain Eukaryota; kingdom Viridiplantae; phylum Streptophyta; class Magnoliopsida; order Asparagales; family Orchidaceae; genus Phalaenopsis; species Phalaenopsis equestris. The sequence goes on along the minus strand of NW_018165711.1, from coordinate 122,565 downwards.
TAATTTGACAATTTTGAAAATCATGCACTGGCGCCTAAGCGCCACATCTCGCACTTAAGTTTGTAATTTTGAGGGCTAGGGCAAGTGGAATTTGAAGTTTTCTTGGTGGAATCGAGTGAAATTTGCTAGATCCAAGTTCCTTGAGGTAAGAGCTTTATTTCTATGCAAAAATTTTGGATTTTCATTATATATTTTAAGCACATTTGGAAGATTTCAAAAATTTACTCTTCATGGTGAAAGTAAAGAAAAATCTATGCAAATTGCTTGGGAAGTTTAGTTAGTGCTTTTAGAAGGTTAATTTAGTGATTTAAACTTGATTTTAAAGTTATTTTTGGAATTTATTAAATTTGTAGAATGACAACAAGAATGAAAAGGAGCAGAGGAAAGCAAATTTGTCAGTTCAAAAGCTCAGGATCGATATAGTGACTCTCTACAGTCACAAAAATTGATTTAGGAGCGATGTTTTAAGAGTCCAGGTGGAGAAGTAGAAGACCTGATAGTTTGCCAACAATTGGAACAGTTCTGTTGTTTCTCTGTTGTCACAGTGATTTCTTTTGTAAGAGAGTTTTATGCAAATCTCCAAGAGGCTGAGGACGATCGAGTTATGGTTCGAGGGAAGTTGGTACCTTTTACTCCAGAGGTAATCAACTTGTTTTACCATTTGCCACTAGATACTTTATGTTTTAATGCAAATTATAGTCCTACAGAAGCGAAGTTAGATGAGATTATTTCATACTTGGCTATTGGGAGAGGACTTTGGAAGATTACCATTGAGGGAGAGTACATTTCCGAAATTCAAAGTTACGTGCACCTTCAAAAGCCTGACACTATTTGATTTCTGCTCGTCTCCTTCCAACTAATCATCTCAGGGAAGTGACCAGAGAGAGAGTGATGTTAAATTATTATATTCAGGTGGGAAATCCCATCAACATAAGGGCTTTGATCTATCACACTATCATCAGTTCAGCTGCTGCTACTAAAGGTATGGGATTTGCTTCCTTGATATTTTCTTTATGCGAGCAGGATGGAGTAAAGTATGATAGTTGGGAGGAAGTTCTGTTACCTTCGAAGCCCATCACGAAGGTGAATGTGAAGACTTATTCTGAGCATTCAATTTTTGGCTAGAGAGGAGAATTTTCCATGAACTATGGATTAGAAATGTTTGCTACATCTACCTCTGCTACATCTTCATCTAGACCATCTACTTCACGTGCTGCTACATCTAGAGGTGATACCTAGAGGTGATACCAAGACTCGAGATGTGTACTAAGACTCAGGATGAGTTATTGCAGAAGATGATGGATAATATCAATTTTTCCGCTGATAAGGTACAAAATTTAGAGCATTTTACAGATCATACTAATAGTTATAACAACAGGAAGAGAGATTATGAAGAGAAATTCCACTCATCTTTGGAGAGCCTGATTAGAGGTGAATAGCCTGATTAGAGGTGAATCAGGGGTGAATCAGGAGTGCAATTTTCTCCATATCCTTGATATCCTAATTATGAGCCTGCAAAAAAATGCTACAATGGTGATTCTGAGGATAAAGAGTAGAGCTGAGAGACTCATTTTATGATTGTAGTATGATATGAACTATGTGGTCTGAGCTTGCTACATTTGCATTGGTGTGTTGTTTTGGACTATGTTGTGTTTTGGACTTTTATGTTTTATTATTATTATGACATTTGTGGTAGCTAATATTTTATTTTTAAATTTTAGGATAGTAACTGTTGTTTTATGTTTAGTATTGTGATATAGTTAGTTTAGAACTTAACTTAGAACTTAACTAGTTAGTTTAGAACTTAACTTAATTTCATATCTGTTATAAGGTAGAAAATCTTGCTAGCTTAGATCTTAAACTTAAAATTCAGAAACTCTACCTTGTATTTTTCTTTTATTATGTTAGTGTATTGTTTGTTTTTATACCCACTGTTTAGAAGTCTATTTGAATCTCTACATGTTAAACTAAAATAAAATGTTAGAAAATTTGATCAAAATTTATTTTACTCCTTTCTTTAGTTTTATACTTGTATAATTAGGATGTAAAAATTCTTGTTAGCATGTTATTTCAATTTTCATTTCCTGCCTATATAATTATCTGATGCTAAACTGTTTAATCTGTTAAAAATTTAAGTTTGGGTATTTTTAAAACTGAATGAAAAACATTTTCAAAACTTGAGTTTTATTTGTTCTCAAATGAACTACATTGATTTTAAAATTTTAAAAGAAAAATTGATTATGTTTATGAAGTTATATTAGGGAAGTAAAATTTGATTTTAGAAATGAGTAAGAAAATTTAGTTAAAATCTTAAGTAAAGAAGAAAAACTTAAGTTAAAATTTTTTAGTATAGAAAATGATTAATACAGGTGACTATCTTTAGTATGAAAAATTGTATTTTTGAAAAATTTAGATAAATTAGACTTTTATTTTTAATACTTAAATTTCTTTTATTAAAATGATTTTCAAAACTATTATTATATTTATAAGTAAAAGTTTTATATCAAGACTTTACTTTAGGAAAGGAGAAGTGGAATTCAAAATCATTAAAGGCCTATCCAGATATAGTAATTGTTACCTGAAAAAGAAAAAGAAAATGGAGAAGAGAAGAAATGTGAGGGAGGAGAAGCTTGAGGATTAGTGTCTAATCAAAAATTGATTTTACATTTGATCTTTTTAAAGTATAAGACTTCATATAATCTTAAGCTTATAAACATAATATAGTAAGTAAAATTATTTTTAATAAAAATTTTTAAGTAGAGAAAATAAAAGAACTAAAATCTAAATTTAGAGAACTTACGATATTTCTGAATTAGATAGGAACCCATATTTTCATTGTTCTTAACATTAAAAATTTTCAAACTTTAAGTTGGTCTCATTTACTAGTTATTTTTTTTAAATTGGACTACTATATTTCTAAATCTAAACTTTAGTAACTCCTAAAGAAACTCATATACATATCATACATATTTGTTTTTTAAAGATTGAAGTGTCACTTGAGGACAAGTAACATTTTAAGTTTGGGGGATTTTGATACACCTAAAATATATAGTGTTTTTACACACTTTTTATACCTATTTTGAAGATATTGCGCTTTAATGGAATATAATTTTGTGATTTTCTTGCAGATACAAGTAAAAATAAAAAAAAATGCTTAAAGGAGTGAAAAAGGATCAAATTTGGAGCAAAAAGGTGAAAAATTGTGCAAAAGTGTTTTGGCACCAAAGCTCTAGATCCGGCGCTTAAGCGCTAGTTAAACAGAGCAGGGGTTGCGCCTACGCACCGAGACCCCGCGCTTAAGTGCCAGTGGCAGTTACTAGATGATTAAAAATGGTTTTCACCCGAAAATTATCATGAAAGGTTGTGTATCTTGGGTAAATACATCAAATCAAGACACATTTTGAAGAGATCCCAAGGCACCTCTTGGAAAACTATAAAAGAAAGAAGAGAGGACTTAGAAAAGAGTCCTGAAAAGGTCCAAAAAAGATTGAGTCATGAAAATATTGGAAATTTTTAAAAGTTCTTTTCTGGGGAGTTAATTCGAAGAAATTTTCAGGAACCACTTTTTATTTACTTTATCCTTTTTGTTATTTTGTTTTGAGTGATTGTAAAAGAGAAGAGATTCAAAGGAACTTCAAGAGTTTGGTGGAGGACTTGAGATAAGTTTTTATCTTTTTGTTTTAGACAACTTTTGGTTTTAATCGATATTTGTTGTTAGTTTGATATTTGACAATGATTTCTACTTTTAAACTATGATGTGGTTTTGTTTTCTCCATGGATTCTAAGTAGTTTTCTTTATCTTTCTCCTTAAATGAAAAGTAATTAAAGTGTTGGATGGAAGTTGTGGAGAGTATTGATCATTAAAGTTAGAAGAAGTTGTGATGATTTAAATGCATGCAATTCATTTACTTTTTAATTTGGCCAATCCAGATGTTAAATTTTGTTGTGAGAACATGTAAGAGTTGGGCTAGTTTAAAGCCCCCAACTTGGTTTATTGTTTTAGGTTCTGATACGAGAATGTTAGCCCCTAGGTAGAGGAAATCGAGGGAACTCTAGAGTGAGAGCTTGTATCTTCCTTTCCTAGCCAGTCTTCAGAACTATTCAAACTTTAAATTAGCTAATGTTCTTTATAACATCTCTAGTAAGGGTAAAGAATTTTATTGTTCCTATTTGGCGTAACATAATTTGCACACTTCCACTACAGAATTTATATACTTATTGCTGATTCATGATAAGAAGAAATATATTTTCATATTAAGTACTTTTCTTCTATAAAAACTCTTCTATAAAAACTTTTCTATAAAAACTTTAGTTATCTTTTTAAGTTGTACTGTTTTGTTAAAATATCAACAATACCAAAAATACTTAAATTTTAAATTCTTGCAAAAATCATTTTTAGTTTAATTAATTACCTTTTTAAAAATAGAAAAAAAATCTAAAAAGTTCATATTGCATAATCTTCCCTGTGGGTTTGATATTCAGGTCTTAATCAAAAGGTCCTATATTACTTGATAACGATATGTATACTTGCGTAGTATCCTAATATAAATATATATAAATTAAAAAGTTAAATTTTTATTTTTCTTCAGGATCAAGTTTTTGGTTTTTTTGCAAAATAAGGAAATATAAGTGAAAAATACAATCAAAACTATTGTTATACTGTGCATAAGCATTAGTTACGGGATCACTAGGCTAGGAGGATACTAGCTCCCACTCCAGAGCTCCCACTTCCCTTCACCTGAAGGCTAACTCTCGCTTTAGTTATTAAACACTAAGACCAAATTGGGGATTTTAGTCTATCACCCTAAAGATTCTCCAATTCTACATCCAAAAAATAATAATTCCCTATTTATTTGCACTTAATTTCTTGAACAAATTTCTTCTTCATGAAATCAAATGTGACCCTAACTTTGTTATAGAACTCAAACTCCATTTCCCAGATCATATGTTTCACAACATATTTTAATAAATCAATTGGCCAGATTGAAAAGTAAATTAAGTTTGGAGTTGAAAAATTATCACAATTTATTTTATATTTTAATTATGGCACATTTATTTTATCTCTTCATTTCACCATATTCTCAGAGTAGGGGGAAAGATAGAGGGAACTACTCAGACTTCATGAGAAAGATATGACAAAACAGAAGTTTCATATATAAAAGAAAGTTCATACAACACTAGATAAACAAAAAACTAATTTGGAACTCTTTCTTTAAGCAAATCCTTTGTAGCCTTTCCTTGGAAATGCATAAAGAAGAACTTCTCATTTTTCACCTTCTCCAACACTCTTACAAAAAGTTTCACACTAAATCTCACCACAAAAACTCTAAAATATAAAAGCAAAATCACTAATTGACTCCAATATGGTGGTAGAATGAAGATGGATTATGAAAATGTGGCGTGGTGGAACGTTGTGGAGCAAAAAATGAACATAGATGAGAGAAAAACATAATGGAGTCCCTTTTCTGATAAAATTTGGCCACAAATAAAGTCCAAGGTTGATTCTATAAAGTCCAAGGTCGATTCTACAAGAGGGGCCTCCAAAAACTCTTCAAAAATCATCAAAATACATCGAACCTTCTAGAAACGGGGTCTCAACAGCCTTTGACACCGTTGGCGCTGTCTGTACTGAGTAAAAATTCTCCAGCTTTTGGCGTTTTCCGCCGTCGGTGCTGACCTTGGCACTGCCGGCACTGAGAATTTCCTCAAAAACGTCATTTTGACTTCAAATTTCATCTTTTTTGCTTCCTTTTTTTCTTTAAGCCCTAAAAGTCAATAATCTGCAAGAAAACATCAAAATAACTTCCATTAAAGTGTAATATCACCAAAAATAAGTATAAAATATGGGTCTAAAAATGCAAATATTTTTGTTGTATCAAAATCCCCCAAACTTACATGTTACTTGACCTCAAGTAACTTCTCTACTAAATAAAAATATGACTTATGGTAAAGAATTTAACTTTTAGACTTCCATATTTTAGTTCTCTAAACGTAATAATTTAACTTAAGAAAAATTCAAAATAATTCTAGTTAATACTAAAGGTGTAAAAATATTCAGTAATTAAGTCTAAGGTTTTTGATCCTCTATTTCTCTTAAGAAAAATTACAACTTATTATATTAAAGTCACTTAGGAAATTCATATGAAAAAGAACTTTACAAAACATTATTAATAATTAAGTTAATAATCAAATTAAAAGTTTAGAAAATGTATCCAAGTTTTTTTTCCTTAAGTTGATTCAAGTGAAGTCAATTTTTAATTAGGGATCTCCTCAAGCTTCTCACCACATCTTTTCTTTTACTTTTCTTTTCTTTTCTTTTTTTTTCTTTTTTTTTTCATTTTGTGAGGATTACTATATTTGGATAGACTCTAATGATTTTGAACTTCACTATTCTCTTCATAAAGTTAAAAACCTTTTACATTTCTTCACTTAATAAATTTATATTAACTTAAATATTTCATAAAGTTTAATTATTTTCTTTTTACATGAATCTTTTAAGATTTTTTTTAATATTACAAAAAAACATTTTTCCTTTACTAAAAATAGAAAAACATAGTCTTGTTCTCTTTTACAAAATCTCTTAGCTCCTTGAATTAAACTATTATTGAAAATTTTTTCTTAAATTTACTATATATTTAGAAACATAAATATAGTTATCTAGAGTTAACCCTTAATACCAAAGGTGATGTTAGCTTTAAAATTTTCAAAATTTAGGTAAGTGTGGACAAATAAAACTAAATTCTTTCTCTCTTTCTAAAAATGAATTTTCTTCTCCTCCCCAAACTTAAATTTTTTAAAAGAATTTTTTTTACATGAAGAACTTTAAAAATGAAGGGTAAAAAAATGCATTAAATACATAAAAAAAATTCATACATATTAGAGATTTTGATTTTTGAACATAAATTTTGAAATACTGCAGGTGCTAATATGAAAACTACAAGGCTAAAAACATTAAATTGCACATAATACATATAAAATTTGCTGACAAAGAGCTAATCACAATACATAACATTGTGTTGAAAATAACAACAAAACTAAACTAAATTTTAAAATTGAAAATAGTTTTTCACATTACAGTTTCACATAACATAACAACAGAGTCTCAACAATAACATAACACAAACAATACAATCACACAGTACAAGCACATAAAAACAAACAAATAAAAAGATCACCAGTCATCATCTTCCTCATTATTGACTTCTGACTTTTGCTGCTGATATGGAGTATAAGTAGAGTGAATAGGGAACTGAACTGTATGGTCACCCCTCAGGTATCTCACTAAAGCATCATCCTAAGCAGCATCATACTCAAATTTATGGCGAATCAGATCATTAGTGTAAGTATTTCTAGCCTCCATATTTTGCATTTTATGATCCATTTTCAAAATATCTTCATGTTAATCATCATCTGGTCCAACAAATCTGGTCCAACAAATCCCTGTCCCTGTTGCTGGGGTCACTTGAAGTATGCTCACTAAAAGTAGGGGTTCTAAAAGTAGAAGGAATATTCCTGGCTAGTCTTCCAGATCTCCAATCAACATGGGACTCATAAGTCTTGATGTTGGCAGGCCCAATTGGTCTCTAAGGCTCAATCCTCTCTCAATCCTCTCCTCATCAAAATCAACTTTTGCATGCTCACAAAGTGTGTAAATGAGAGCAGGGTGTGTTAATCCACCAGTGGTCTCTCCCAAAGCAATAGATCGAATGTTCATATAAATGATAGAGCCTATATTTATATCCATCACTTGCTGAATACAGAAATTCAGGATGGCTCTATCCTTGGTCACTTTACTATGATGGTTTGTTGGAATCATCCTCCCAGAAAAAAAAATGTCAGGCCTTAGGCAATACATTTAACATATAAAGGGGAACGTTAACTTTAACTCCATTCTTTATTTTCCAAGACTATTTCTCACTGGTCAGAAATAAAATAACTTCATCTAAGGCTTGATCTAAAGTAGAAAATGAATGATACTGACATCTATAAACATCTTCTAGTTGATAAAAATCATTGATTTTTCTTGGAGTAAACTCTAACCTTTTTCCTCAAACAAAAACAAAATCATCACAAGGCTCAGCATGGCTGGCATAAAATTCCATCACAATTTCAACTATCACATTGGCAGTAAAATAGTAGAAGTTTTCCCACTATCGAGTGATAATCAATCGTTCAACTTCTCCTCTCGGATTTTGAAAACCTCAGTCCTGAATCACTTTTTTTTTCTCTTGAAGACTATGAAATTGAGCACTAGCTCTAAAGCTAATATACCTTTGCTCGTAGCTAATAGACCTTTGCTCGTCATATTCTACTTTCCTTTTGCTCGATCTAGGTGCCAAAGAAAATCTAGGAAAATTTTAAAAAATTTTGAATAAATCCTAATATTCTGAAAATCAAAATGTATATCACTTTAAACTTAAATCCACTAAGTAAGAGCTCTTCACCAAAACATTTTCTCAAAATCTCTAAAAATATTTTAAAATTTTGGATCTAGTCAATGTGAGAAAAATCTTTGGTGAAAATCAAAAAATTTTTACTTTAAAGTGTAGCTCTTACCTAGAGAACATGAAATCTGAAGTTCCTTTGCCTCAAAATAGCCTCAAATCAGACCAAAATCAAGCCCTAGGCGCAAAACTGAAGGTTGAAGGTGACTTAAGAGGTAAAAATGGAGGTTTGCGGTGAAAATTGTGAATTAATAGGTTAATTTGTTGTTTCTGGTTAAAGACGCTGTCAGCGCCAATGCCAGCGCTGTTGGTGCTGAAGGACCAAAATTCTCTATTTTGATTTTCAAAATTTTAATTTCCTTCCAATTTTCTCCAAAGTTTTCAGTACTTTTAGACTTTTTTTATCTAAATTCATAAATACACATTTCACAAACAATCATTTACACAAACAATAACAAACTATCTTTTATATATGAAAATACACTTTTTATAAACACATTTCACAAATCTCAAATTCAGACTTATTAAGCAAACTAATTATAAATCAGCGTCAAAATCAAAACACAATACTAAATACTGACACAAAACTATACACATAATCAAATTTCAGAACTCTAAAGCAAAAATAAGCCAAATAAAACTTAATCAAATCCACGCAATTACACTTAACACATGAACACTTTTAAGCAAGTAGAGAATTCACAATCTTTAATCATTCAGCCTCATCTTTAGTGATTTCACCTCCTCTAATATCTCCCAAAGATTGGTAATGAACATATAGCTTGTAGAAGGATCGATACGGGAATTGATCCATCAGATTTTCTTCGATCCACTCCCTTTCTTTAAACATTCGAACTAATCCTGCTTAAAAAAATTCCAGTGTGATCAAAATTCTCTTTCATTCTGTAATCTAAGTGATCAAAAAGCTACTTGAGATCTCCCACTGCATTCATAATACTCTGAAGTTCTCTTTTAATTTTCTTCAATTTCTTCTCTAAAGCAACCGAACTTCCAACTATTGGTGGCATTAATGGAGTTGAAGCATGTGAAGAATGATCTATAATAGCATTTAGTGCTTCATTTCCATTACCAACATATTGATCATCAATAGGAATCACGGTCTCCCACGGTAGTAAAACTTTTTTCCAATTTTCATATGGCACTTGGGATTGACTGCAATACAGATAAATTGTAGAAGGATGCGCAAGTCTATAAATTAGCCCATTCATAATGATTCTCATCACAGATTTAAATATAATTGAACCAATAGGTTTCTTGATTTGAATACAATAGTTTAAAATAACACTCTCCTTGGTGACTCTACTGATCTTCATAGTAGGGAGTGATTTTGCACAAATAAAGCAATGCCACTGCTTCGATAATGGATTAAGTGATGAAGCAGGAAAACTAATATATTCTTCAACTCGTACTTCCCACATATCATTTTCATTTGTCAGAAAATTATAAATATCTTGCATCAAATCTCACATAGTAATGAAATTTGCATAATGATAGATTGGAACATTTTCTATCATATACAATTCATTAATCCTTGCAAAAGTAAATGGTACAGCCTTACCTCATACAAAGACAACTCCTTGAGTAATTCCATGTAGATTTGTATAGAACTCCTTTACTATAGATACAACAACCGCAACGGTAGTGTAACACAGAACTTCTCATTACCTTTGCAGAATAATCTTATGAACTGGAGATTGATCAACCCATTATTAAAAAATCATCTTTCCTTGATCAATTTCTTCTTTCTAATAACTTTATCGTAAAATCTCTGCATGTCAAAACTAATAAACTTTCTTCTATTGAAAACTCCATACTTTGAAGTATTTCTAGAATTGGAAGCCATGGAATCCAAAAATAGAAAGTTTATAGGTGTCATAGGCAGCTTTTAAGACTTTAAAAACACCTCATGGCGGTTATTATGGAGTGAAATCCCACCAAAGTATGCCAAAAGTTGCAGGAACCGTCCAACCTCTCTTAGTGCCGCAGGAGCTCCCGATGGGCGCTGCTGAGGTTGAGTCCGTTTTCTTGGGCACTGTCGGTGCCCATTCTGGCATCGTCGGAGCCATTGGCTAAATTTTTGCGATTTGAATTTTTTCGTTCAATTAGATTTTAACATTTCTTCCAATACCAATATTGGACTTAATTTATAATAAATAGAATTGTGTAGGATCATTATCTACTAATATATAAGACACTTAACAAACTAAATAGTAATACATAGACATACAAGTATGGGTTACCTCCCACAAAGCGCTTGGTTTAACGTCGTCAGCCCGACATACCGTTGTTTAGTTGGTTTGACTTAATATTAAAACTTCTTTAAATTGAGGTATGTCCCCTTCATAATAGTGTTTCAAAAAATGCCCATTAACTTTAAATATTTTTCCAGTGTTAGGATCTTTAGTCACAACTGTTCTGTAATGATAAACTTTAATCTCTTTAAATGGTCCTAACCATCTGGATTTCAATTTTCCTAGAAACAATCTCAATCTTTTATTATATAATAGAACTCTTTATCTAGGTTCAAATTTCTTCTGAATAATCTTCAAATCATGTCATATTTTCATTTTCTCCTTATAGATTTTTGCATTATGATATGCTTCATTTCTAATCTCCTCAAGTTCATTGAGTTACAATAATCTTTTCTCACCAGCAACTTTTAGATCAAAATTAAATTCCTTAATATCCCAAAATGCTTTATGCTCTAATTCTACAGTTAAATAAAATGTTTTTCAAAATATCAGTCTATGTGGGGACATTTGTATAGGAGTCTTATAAGAAGTTCTGTATGCTCATAGTGCAGTATCAAGTCTAGCAGACCAATCTAATTTATATCTAATTTATAAGGATTTACAATAAGGATTTACAACTTTTTTTAAAATGTGTTTAATTTCATGATTTGATATTTCTGCTAGACCACTAGTCTGAGGATGATAAGCAGTAGAGAATCTATGCATAACATCATACTTATTAATTAATTTTTTTATTCTAAAATGTGATCCTCCATTAGTAATAATTACTCTGGGCATTCCATATCTTGTAAAAATATTTTTTTAAAAAAATTTAGAAACACTCTGAGCATCACATTTAGGTACAACAACAGCTTCAATTCATTTAGACTCATGGCAGTTATTATGGAGTGAAATGCTGCCAAAGTATGCCAAAAGTTGCAGGAACCGTCCAACCTCTCTCAGCGTCGTTAGCGCTCCTGATGGGCGCTGCTGAGGCTGAGTCCATTTTCTTGGGCATCGTCGGTGCCCATTCTGGCGCCGTCGGAGCCAGTGGCAAAATTTTTGCGATTTCAATTTTTTCATTTAATTAGATTCCAACATTTCTTCCAATACCAATATTGGACTTAATTTATAATAAATACAATTGTGTAGGACCATGATCTACTAATATATGAGACACTTAACAAACTAAATAGTAATACATAGACATATAAGTATAAGGTTCCCTCCCACAAAGCACTTGTTTTAACGTCGTCAGCCCGACATACCATTGTTTAGTTGTTTTGACTTAATATTAAAACTTCTTTAAATTGAGGTATGTCTCCTTCATAATAGTGTTTCAAATGATGCCCATTAACTTTAAATATCTTTCCAGTGTTAGGATCTTTAGTCACAACAGTTCTGTAATGATAAACTTTAATCTCTTTAAATGGTCCTAACCATCTGGATTTCAATTTTCCTAGAAACAATCTCAATCTTGTATTATATAATAGAACTTATTATCCAAGTTCAAATTTCTTTTGAATAATCTTCAAATCATGTCATATTTTCATTTTCTCTTTATAGATTTTTGCATTATCATATGCTTCATTTCTAATCTCCTCAAGTTCATTGAGTTACAATAATCTTTTCTCACTAGCATCTTTTAGATTTAAATTCCTTAATATCCCAAAATGCTTTATGCTCTAATTCTATAGATAAATGACATGTTTTTCCAAATATCAGTCTATGTGGGGACATTTGTATAGGAATTTTATAAGCAGTTTTGTATGCCCATAATGCAGTATCAAGTCTAGCAGACCAATCTAATTTATAAGGATTTACAATTTTTTTTAAAATATGTTTAATTTCATGATTTGATATTTCCGTTAGACCACTAGTTTGAGGATGATAAGCAGTAGAGAATCTATGCATAACATCATACTTCTTAATTAATTTTTTGATTCTCTTATTCCTGAAATAAGATCCTCCATCAGTAATAATTACTCTCAGCATTCCATATCTTGTAGAAATATTTTTAATTAAAAATTTAGAAACACTCCGAGCATCACATCTAGGTACAACAATAGCTTCATTTCATTTGGACATATAATCAACAACAAGCAATATATATAATTTTCCAAATGAAGGCATAAATGGTCCCATAAAATCTAATCCCCACACATCAAAAATTTCAGCATCCAATGTGTAATTTAGAGGCATTTCATTTCTTCTAGATATAATTCCTGCATGTTGACATCTATTGCATATTTTAATATATTCATTAACATCTTTATAAACAGTAGGCTTGCTAAAGAAAAATATGTTGAGATTTTCATACCTATTTTATATTATTTTTAATGATATTGCACCTTTAAAGAAAGGTATTTTTGTTGTTTTGTTGCAGGAACGATGAATTATGGTCATTGGAGCAAAAAGATACGAAAAGGAGCAAATTTGAAGCGAAAAGGACCAAAATGTGAAGATTTGAACTAGGCCGTCGACGGCGCCCTCGACCACGCCGACGGCGCCCTCGACCACGCCGACGGTGAGTTTTTCCCGAGGCCACAGGATAAAAATCTCAGAAGTTCGGCGACTCCACAACTTTAAAAGAATATTTTGGCCAAAAATTAAGAGAGCTTGGAGAGCCTGGGTAGCCTGGAGGGCCTGAAAAGTCTAGAAGCTCTGGAGGTTAGAGAGGCTCCATTAGTGTGTAACAATTGTGAGGATATCTTTGACAAATTATAAGAGTGGAGGGAAAGTGAGAGATTTTTTCCTCCTTGCTACTTTGAAGAGGAATTTTGTGTGCTGTAAAGAAAGGAAGAGATTCAGAGGAACTTCGAGGAGTGTTCTTGGTGAGAATTAACACTCATCCTTTATATTATCATTTGATTAATAGTTTTAAGTTTAGTTTGTATGACTTTAATTTTATTTATGAA
>NW_018165711.1:108277-108824 GCF_001263595.1 Phalaenopsis equestris | reverse complement strand
TGATGATCTTTTCACTTTGATCTTAATTTACTTTCAATCTGGCCAATTAATTTGTTAAAATATGTTGAGTTTTACAACTAAAGTGAAGATTACATCCAAAATTCGGGGAGGTCAAAGCCCTTGGAAGTTGGGTGCAAGTAAATTGAGAAATATTATTTTCGAGCGTAGAATTGGAGATTTTAGAGTGACAGAGAGTGACAGACTCGGTCCTATTGTTTGGGTGCTGAAGTGTAGATGTTAGCCCTCAGGTGAGGGGAACGTGGAAGCGCCGATGTAAGAGCCGGTATCCTCCCGGCTTAGCCGCAGATTCAGTAAACAAGCATAGGATTAGTCAATGTTCTTTGTGCCTGGACCACAGGGTAAAGAATATGTATGCTCCTATTTAGCACAATATAAATTGAACTATTTCATTTTATCCATTCACTATAATTTCTTGACAAGGAGAAAGATGTTTCTTATATATTGAATATCTCAATTAAACCCTACCTAGTATATTTAATTATTTAATAGTTATTAAAATTACATTTATTAAAATTATCTATTTATT
>NW_018165711.1:107505-108197 GCF_001263595.1 Phalaenopsis equestris | reverse complement strand
AAAAAGTATTGCTTTTCTAAGGTCTTAGTCTGTAATTCTAAACTACTCCTTGTGGGATCGATATCTAGGACTCCATTAGAGCCCTATATTACTTGAGTGATACATATACTTGCGTTAAAAAATTTGACTTTTACATTGTTGAATATTATATTTATACATCTTAATCAATTTAGACACATCTATAAAGTCACGATCAAGTCTTTAGACACTGTTGCTGGAAATTAAATCTTCTAGTAGCGCCATCAAATTCTTGTATTTGTCGATTTACAAAAAGTCGATCAAGTTTTTGGCGCTAGTTTTTTAGAACTATGTGCTAATTTTAAATATGACAGAGTCTCAAACGATGTTGTTAGACTTAGACTTTTTCCTTTTTCACTGAGAGATAAAGCTAAGATGTGGTTAAACTCATTAGCACTAGGATTTACTAGAACTTGGGGAGAACTGTCACAGAAATTTCTATCCACATATTTTCCTCCATCAAAGACTGCTAAACTAAGAAATGACGTAACATCATTCTGTCAAATTGATGGAGAGTCAATATATGAAGCTTGAGAGAGATTTAAAGATCTTCTTAGGAAGTGTCCTCATCATTCGTTACCAGATTGGTTAATAATTCAAAGTTTTTATAATGGATTAGTGGGATCTCTTAGATCAATTATAGATGTTGCGGCTAGTGGTTCTTTAATGTCAAA
>NW_018165711.1:105218-106436 GCF_001263595.1 Phalaenopsis equestris | reverse complement strand
GTTTGGGTGCTGAAGTGTAGATGTTAGCCCTCAGGCTAGGGGAACGTGGGAGCTCCAAAGTGAGAGCCAGTATCCTCCCAGCCTAGCCGCAGATTCAGTAAACAAGCGTAGGATTAGTCGATATTCTTTATGTCTGGACCAAAGGATAAAGAATAGGTATACTCCTATTTGGCACAATATAGTTTGAACTGATTCACTTTATCCATTCACTATAATTTCTTGACAAGGAGAATGATGCTTTCTTATATATTGAATATCACATTCAAACCTTCATTAGTATAATTAGTTATTTAATAGTTATTAAAATTACATAATTATTTCAATTGCCTATTAGTGAGAGATAATCAAATTGAAAAAGGAACTGCTATTAAGAATATTAAAAACCAATTAGGGCATATTGCTACTGCGTTTAGTAACCGAACATTAACTTTTCCTAGTACTGTGGAACCAAATCCTAAAGATCAAAGAAAAGAACAAATCAAAGTGATATAATTACGAAGTGAAAGAGACTTGGAAACAAGGACACAAAAAGAAATAGAAACTGAAAAAGAGAAAGTGGATACCAAAAAAGAAAAGGATCATGAATACCCAGACTTAGAATATCCATTTACACCAATGAAAATTACTGTGGAGAAATCTCCACCACCATTTCCTCAAAGATTGAAGCAACTCAAGCAGAATAAACATTTTTCCAAAATTTTAGAAATTCTTAAGAAGCTAATGGTGAATATTCCCTTCATAGAAGCTTTAGAGCAAATGCCCAATTATGTGAAATTTATGAAAGATATTCTGAATGAGAAAAGGAAGTTCACAAATAATGAAACTGTTGCACTTAGCAAAGAGTGTAGTGCAATTATTCAGAAAAAGCTTTTTGAAAAATTAAAAGATCCTGGTAGTTTCACTATACCATGTGCTATCGGTGAAAATTTTTATGGAAGAGCTTTATGTGACATTGGAGCTAGCATTAATCTTATGCCTCTATCAATATTAAAAGGATTAGGATTAGGAGAAGTCTCACCTACTTCTATAACTCTATAGTTAGCGGATCGATCAGTTACATATCCTAAGGGAGTTATAGAAGATGTGTTAGTAAAAGTGGACAAATTTATCTTTCCTGTGGATTTCATTGTTTTAGATATGGAGGAAGATAAAGAAATACCTATCATTTTAGGGAGACCATTTTTAGCTACTGAAAAAGCTATGATAGATGTTCAAAAA
>NW_018165711.1:104621-105001 GCF_001263595.1 Phalaenopsis equestris | reverse complement strand
GAAATAGAAAATGAAGAATTAAATTATGTTCAAGAAAGATTTGAGATTTTTTATATCACAGAAAATGCTGACAAGAATCTATTGCCTTCAATTATACCAGCACCGGAACTTGAGTTGAAAACATTACCTAACCACTTGAAGTATGTGTTTTTGGGAGACTCATCTACATTACCTGTTATTATATCTTTAGAATTAGATGATCTGTAAGAGCAAAGATTATTAGATACATTGAAAAGATATAAGAAAGCTTTTGGTTGGACCTTAGCTGATATTAAAGGAATCAGTCCTTTGATTTGTATGCACAGAATTATATTAGATGAAAAATATAAAACAAGAGTTGATCCACAAAGTAGATTAAATCTGATGATGAAAGAAGTAGT
>NW_018165711.1:102871-104000 GCF_001263595.1 Phalaenopsis equestris | reverse complement strand
ACCTCCTACTAATGTAAGAGAGGTTAGGAGTTTTCTTGGACATGTTCATTTTTACAGGCTTTTTATTAAAGATTTTTCAAAAATTACCAAACCTCTATGCCAACTTTTAGAAAAGGACAAGAAATTTGAATTTACTAAAAGCTGTTTAAATGCCTTTGAGTTATTAAAGGAAAAATTAATCACAGCCCCTATTATAGTTTTACCTAACTGAGAGAAACCATTTGAACTGATGTGTGATGCTAATGATTATGCTATTGGAGCAGTTCTTGGACAAAGGTACAAAAAGATTTTTAAGGTTATATACTACGCTAGTAAAACTCTTAATGATGCACAATTTAATTATACTGTTACTGAAAAAGAGTTACTGGCCATTGTGTATGCTTTGGATAAATTTAGATCTTATTTAATTGGAGCTAAATGTGTTGTACATACGGATCACACTGCTATTAAGTATCTGATGCAGAAGAAGGATGCTAAACCGATGTTGATTAGATGGATATTATTGAAGCAAGAATTTGACCTTGTAGTTATTGACAGAAAGGGAACTGATAATCAAATTGCTGATCATTTAACGAGATTAGAAAACCATGAAGTATCTAACACCGACAATGAGATTACAGACAGTTTTCCTGATGAACAACTTTATAATATTAATGAGTGGAGTATACAATGGTATGCTGATATTGTTAATTATATTGTAAGTGATATTTTGCCACCTATGCTGACATTGCAACAACAAAGAAAATTCATTCATGATGTGAAAGCATATTTTTGGGATGAGCCTTATTCATATAAACATTGTAATGATCTTATTATGAGGAGATGTCTACCTTATGAAGAATCTGAACTGATCGTTCAGAAATGTCATGATTCTGAATTTGGAGGACATTTTAGGATTGATAAAACTGCTTATAAAATTTTACAAGCTGGATTTTATTAGCCTAATATTTTTAGAGATGTTTATTGATATATATAAACTTGTGATCTATGTCAACGAGTAGGCAATATATCTAGAAGAAATAAAATGCCTCTAAATTTCATATTGGAAGTTGAGATCTTTGACGTTTGGGGATTAGATTTTATGGGACCGTTTATTTCTTCATTTGGGAACTTATATATATTAATTGCA
>NW_018165711.1:102377-102799 GCF_001263595.1 Phalaenopsis equestris | reverse complement strand
TCAAGGTTTTTAATGAAAAATATTTTCACTAGATACGAAATACCTAAAATGATTATCACTGACGGAGGATCCCATTTTAGGAATAAATATATTCAGAGATTGGCAGAAAAGTTTAATATTATTCATCAAATCTCTACTACTTATCACCCTCAAACCAGTGGGTTACCTGAAGTTTCTAATAGAGAGATTAAACAAATACTTGAAAAGACTGTAAACCGTAGTAGAATAGATTGGTCCATTAGATTGGATACTGCATTATGGGCTTACAGGACAGCTTATAAAACTTCTATTGGAAGAATAGATTGGTCCATTAGATTGGATACTGCAATATGGGCTTACAGGACAATTTATTAAACTTCTATTGGAATGACTCCTTACAGACTGATTTTTGGAAAGACTTGTCACTTACCAGTAGAATTGGA
>NW_018165711.1:100114-101975 GCF_001263595.1 Phalaenopsis equestris | reverse complement strand
ACACCTGAATAGGTCGGGCTGACGACGTTAAACCAAGCGCTTTATGGAAGGAAACTCATATTTATCTTTACTTTATTCTCAATTATAGTAGTGTTTATTTCATATTATTGCTAGTTTATGGTAGTATTAAGCTCTACTACTCTTATTTACCCTTGAAACATCTTTAAAATTGGATCCATGAAGAAAAATTGGAACGCATTCGGACTAGAGAGAAACTGTGAAAATTTTGCCTTGGGAGCCGACGGTGCCATTGACGCCACCAACGGTGGGGTTTTCCCAAGAGTCCAAACAAAATTAATGTAGAGGCACGTCGATGGCGCCATCGAGGCTACTGACGGCGAGACCGGTGAGATGACAGTTTCTTGTGTTCGAGTGGCGGCTTTTTATGGTTTTTGGGTGGGAACAGTCTTTTTAAACTCAAAAATTCAATTTCTAATTCATATTTTCCCTCTAAAAATGAAGTGAAACTCTACTTATTTCATTTTTATGACATCGAATTCCCCTGATAATCCCAGAATATGACTTTCAATCGGCGAAAGTTTATTAGTGCGGAAGTGCAACGAACCTTCGACAAGTTACTGATGAAGAAAATATTAATCGAAGAATAAGGATTTGTGAATCGAGGATTGAATAATCCCATGATGGATATTGAAGAAATGATAGTGCGGTGAAAATGGAAAGTGTTGTGCTACACTACTGCCGCCGTGGTGGTTCCAGTGGTAAAAGAGTTTTATGCAAATTTGCATGGAATCAACCAAGGAGTTGTTTTTGTTCGAGGGAGATGGATCACTTTCACTCCTACATGGATAAACAAATTATACATGATAGATAATGTTCCTGTCGGCCACTATTTTAATTTCGTCCCAACAAGAAACCAGATAAATGAAATTTGCCAGTATTTAACGGACAAAACTGACGATTGGGAAATGAGAGAGAATGGGTATGTTAGTTTTTTTCTGCAACACTTTTGAATCTTGTTTCGAAACATTGAAACTTTTTCATTTTTGCGAAACTTTTACCGACAATGAAGATCAGTAAAGTTTCTAAAGAAAGTGCCATTTTGAATTACTGCATCCAAAGGGGACTGCCGATCGACATTGGATCTATAATTGTGAAGTGAGTTTTGGGCCTGATCGTTCACGGATCCACTTATGGGCTTGGACACCCCTCCACAATTTTCTCACTTTGCAACCAGATCCAAGTGTCCTATGAAAATTGAGAAAAGGTACTGCTAACTTGGAAGCCTTTGGACCCAACAGAAAGATTCCCATCATTTGAAGATGAAAATGATATGGCCATGATGGTTGATCAATCATCTTGGAATTCACTGTCAGTTCAACCCTTAGTCATTGATAAGTCTTTGGTGATCCTGCACCGAATGAAGAAATTGGAAAAGGAGGTCCAAAATGTCATGAATGCGATTAATAATATCTTTGATTTCTTTGATCATCTAGACTGGAGGATGAAGAAACATTTCAAACATTCTGGACATTTAGAAGATAGTTTGATACGATTGATGAGGAGGATGAAATTGATAGAAGAGGATTCCACTGAAGATTTTCCATTCTGACCGTTCTACAACCTCTTCGTTCATTTGCAATCATTGGGTGATCTCATAGGAGAATCGAGTACCGAGTCTGAGGATTAATAGATTTATATTACTACCTATATGTCTATCTATTTATTTTGATTTGAACTTTATATTTACATTGCTTTAGAATTATGCTTATAAATCTCTGTATAGTTGAGACTAAGCATAGGATGTTTTGTTTTCAGTGTTTTGAGTGTTGTGGCTTGGATTGCAATGCTGAATTAATGTATTGAGGTTGAGAAAATACCAAACTTAGGTGTGTTATGTAAC
>NW_018165711.1:98379-99821 GCF_001263595.1 Phalaenopsis equestris | reverse complement strand
ATGGGTGTCTCCCCCCCCACACCCGCCACTACTCATCATCCCCTTCCACCTAAAAATGCCATTTTGGAACTAGGGCTTGAAAGATTTTTGATTGGGAGGCGATTTCAAGGCTTTCTGACACCGGATTTGATCATCTCTAGGTAAGAGCTTCACTCCAAACTAAAAATATTTGATTTTCACCATGGATTTCTTCCACAATGAGGAGATAAGAAAAACGTGAGAATGTGAAGAAAATTTGGGAAGAAATTCATGGATCTTAATGTTGAACTCTTAGAATTACTATTGGAAGCCATGGTTTACATATTTGAAGTAATTTTTCGAATTTTTCTATAATTTGATTAGATTGAAATGACTCTACAATAAAAGAGACGGGCTGAGTTAAACGAGTCTCGCTTTGTCAATGCGATGGCTCAAACAAAATTTACTTCCATAATTAAAGGAAAGAAGTGCATACAAGATCGAGTTTTTGAAAGTCCGGGAGGAGAAATCGAACGAGTTATTACAAAGCGGAGGTGGGAAAACTTTTGTTACACAACCAATAAAGTGGATGCAAATGTTGTGAAGGAGTTCTACACCAATGTGATTTATTTTAATGACGGAATTGTGCAAGTGCGTGGATTTCCTATGGAATTTACCGCCGCCCGCATCAACACTTTTTATGAAGTCCCAGACTCTTACAGCTACCAATATGAATCTTTTAGTACGATGGAAGGCCCCCTCAATAATGTGATCAACTTTCTCACTGATGGGAAAGGAACATGTAAGATAAAGCAGAGAGAAAGGGTAAATTTTTCTGCTTCCATGCTGAATGCCACCTCTAAAGTGTGACACTATTTCATTTCCTCTACTATGTTACTGACCTATCACCATAGTATTCAGAATAGTAAAACTATAAATGTGGGGAAAATAATTCTTAAGAATATTTTGACTACGGCAAGGAGTGAGACTAGTGGAGGTCTAGGACATCCTGGACTTTTTTATACAATTTGCAAACTTTATGGAGTAGCATTTGGAGATGAAGAATGGGTTTATCCTATGAAACCCATTAGTAAAGCTAATTTGAAGACTTATGAATCCCATGAGAAATGGAGAACTGGGAGTAGAAGTCCAGAACCTTCTATTACTAGAGATGTTACCTCTACACCTCTACAAGTTATGACCTTCCAATACCTTCCACCTTCTAGTTCCCCTACCCTCTCTGATTTGATGAATGAGTTGACCTTGCAGCGGAAGAGCATAGAATTGATAAGTGAAAGGATTGGAGGTTTAGAACGTCGAGACGATTATGATAGTGAGTACCTGCAGAGGCATTCAAATTTTGAGGTAGCCTATTATGAAGCTCAGGCCCGACACTACAGAGGAGAGCGTGATGGTACGTTTCCTGAATGCTCCCAATATACTTAGTATCAACCCAATCCACCTGCTGATCAAGGCGATGAAGA
>NW_018165711.1:97669-98251 GCF_001263595.1 Phalaenopsis equestris | reverse complement strand
TTATAAAGTTAGTGTTATAGTTAAATGTGCATGTGTAGTTTAATAGATATTGAGTAGAATTGTGGATTGTAATATGATTTTTATTCCACATTTTAATTTTAATAGTTTAGTATTGTGATTGTGTTAGGAAATGTTATGCTTGTTTTAGTTTTATACTTATTTCAAAATTTCATTACCCAGAAATTCCTCTAATGATTTATATTTGTAGAAAGCTCCTAATATTACAGACCAGGTGAAGTAAAAATTTGAGAAGGCCTGCAAAAATTTCAGAATGATGAAAATGCCTACAATACTGAGGTATGATTTATATTTATAGTTTTTCTTTCCACCTGTATTATTTCATATTTAAAAATTTAAGTATGGGGGAGGAAAGAAAAAGATTAACTATTAGATGTCCTCTATTTCAATATTTTCAAAAATTATTTATATGATTTTATGTAGTGAAAGTAATTCAGGTAACTATATTTTTGTAACTATTTAAATATTATGACAGATTTAAAGAAATATTTTTGTAATGAAAATTAATTTTTGTAACTTAAGATATTTAGTATAAGAGAATAAGATTATAGTTAACTATTTAAA
>NW_018165711.1:92293-96889 GCF_001263595.1 Phalaenopsis equestris | reverse complement strand
GATCACGGGGCAATTTCTTTAGACGCCCGCCGCCGGCGCCCTCGGGGCCACCGATGGCGAGATCGATGATTATGCCTACTCAAGCTTTGGATAAGGCTAATTTTTGAAGGAATGCTTAGGTAACTCTTGGGAAAGCTCATCCACAACTTTAAAAGAACATTTTGGTCAAAAATTAGGAGAGCCTGGAGAGCTTGAGGAACTTGGAGGGCCTGGAGAGTCTAGAAGCTCTCGAGGTTAGAGAGGTTCCATTAGTGTGTAAGAATTGTGAGGATTTCTTTGAGAAATTATAAGAGTGGAGGGAAAGTGAGAGATTTCTTCCTCCTTGCTACTTTGAAGAGGAATTCTGTGTGTTGTAAAGAAAGGAAGAGATTCAAAGGAACTTCAAGGAGTGTTCTTGGGGAGAATTTAGAGATAAGTTCTTTATTTGTTGTAGTTTGTATGACTTTAATTTTATTTATGAATTCCGAGTTTGGTTGTATTTTCCTCATGAGTTCTGAGTAGTTTTCTCTGTCTTTCTCCTTGTCTCGAGATTTGTGAAATGGTGATTTGAATTGGCGAAGCCATGAAAATGTTTAAGAAATTGTGATGATCTTTTCACTTTGATCTTAATTTTTTTTCAATATGGTCATTTGATTTGTTAAAATATGTTGAGTTTTACAACTAAAATGAAGATTACATCCAAGATTTAAGGAGGTCAAAACCCTTGGAAGTTGGGTGCAAATAAATAGGGAAATATTATTCTCGGGCGTAGAATTGGAGATTTTAGAGTGACAGACTGCCAATTGATTTGTTAAAATATGTTGTGTTTTACAACTAAAGTGAAGATTACATCCAAGATTCAGAGAGGTCAAAGCCTTTAGAAGTTGGGTTCAAATAAATAGGGAAATATTATTCTCGGGTGTAGAATTGGAGATTTTAGAGTGGCAGACTAAAATCCCCAACTCAGACCTATTGTTTGGGTGCTAAAGTGTAGATGTTAGCCCTCAGGTGAGGGGAACGTGGGAGCTCCAAAGTGAGAGCCGGTATCCTCCCACTCTAGCCACAGATTCAGTAAACAAGCATAGGATCCGTCAATGTTCTTTATGCCTGGACCAAAGGGTAAAGAATAGGTATGCTCCTATTTGGCACAATATAAATTGAACCAAGTCATTTTATCCATTCACTATAATTTCTTGACAAGGAGAAGTATGTTTCTTATATATTGAATATCACAATTAAACCCTATCTTATATCATTAGTTATTTATTAGTTATTAAAATTATCTATTTATTTCAATTGCCTATTAGTGACAGATAAGCAAATTGAACGTTGTTGTTGTGATTAAAGTATTGCTTTTCTAAGGTCTTAGTCCGTAATTCTAAACTACTCCCTGGGGAATCGATATCTAGAACTCCATTAGAGCCCTATATTACTTGAGCGATACGTATACATGCGTTGACAAATTTGACTTTAACATTATTGAATATTATATTTATACATCTTAATCAATTTAGATACATCTATAAAGTCGCGATCAAGTCTTTGGACACCGTTGCTGGAAAATAAATCTTCTAGTAGCGCCATCAAATTCTTGTATTTGTCAATTTACAAAAATTTTGTCATAGGCCAATAAAATAGAGCTTGTAAAATTTGATATGCAGTTCTATTTGCTCCAAAATGTCCTCCAAATTTAGAATCGTGGCATCTTTCAATTATCTGTTGAGTTTCTTCATAGGGCACACATCTTCTAATAATTAAATCTTTACATTGTTTATAAAAATATGGGTCATCCCAAAAAAAGACTTTTAAATCATATATAAACTTCTTTAATTGTGAATTTTTTTATATCAGGTAGTAGAAAATTACTTACAATATAATTTATTATATCAACATACCATGTTACATTCATTTCATCAATACTATATAATTGTTCATCAGGGAAAATTGTTCATCAGGGAAATTCAAAATTAGTTAATATTTCTATTTCTATTCTAGATAAATGATCAGCTATTTGATTATTATTTTCCTTTCTATCAATCATGGTATCAGCTATTTGATTATTATTTTATTTGATTATTATTTTCCTTTCTATCAATCATGGTAAAATCAAATTCTTACAAGTATCCGTCTAATTAATCTTGGTTTAACATCCTCCTTTTCCATTAAATATTTAATAGCAGAATGATCTGTATGCACTATACATTTATTTCCAATTAAATAAATTAAATTTCCAATTAAATAAGGTCTAAATTTATCAAAGGCGTAAACAATAGCTAATAACTCTCTTTCAGTAGTACTGTAATTAATTAGAGCTTCATGTAAAGTCTTACTAGCATAATATATAACTTTAAAAAAATTTTCGTGTCTTTGTCCTAATACAACCCCAATAGCATAATCACTAACAACGCAAATTATTTGAAATGGTTTCTTCCAATTAGGTGGTACTATTATGGGTGCAGTGACTAATTTTTTCTCTAATAATTCAAATGCTTTGGTGCATTCTTCATTAAAACTCAATTTTGTATCTTTTTCTAAAAGTTGGTATCTTTTTCTAATATCTTTTTCTAAAAGTTGGCATAGAGGCTTGGTTATTTTTGAAAAAAACAGTAGCGCCTGTAAAAACTATCATGTCCTAGAAAACTTCTCAACCCTTTAGCACTATTAGAAGGTGGTAATTTTTTTATAACTTGGATTTTTGCATGATCTACTTCCATGCCTTTTTCAAAAATTTTATGCCCGAGTACAATACCTCCTGTAACCATAAATTAATATTTTTCCCAATTTAATACTAAATTGACTTTTTCATTTTATTCATAATATGGTGGTTCTAACTTTTTCTAAATTATTAAGGCATAATTCAAATGTCCCAAATACAGAAAAATTGTCCATAAACACTTCCATTCCATATTCTATAAAATTACTAAAAATTAACATCATACATCTTTGAAATGTTGCAAATGCATTGCATTGTCCAAAATGCATTCTACAAAAAGAAAATGTTTCATATGGGCTTGTAAATATTGTTTTCTCTTAATACTCTAGAGAAATTGGAATTTGGTGATAACCGGTATATCCATCTAAAAAGCAATAATACTTATTCCCTGTCAATCTATCCAACATTTGGTCTAGAAAGGATAAATAAAAGTGATCTTTTCAGGTGGTCATATTTAATTTTCTATATTCAATGCAAATTTGCCAACCAGTTACTTATTTTATTGATATTAATTCATTTTTCTCATTTTCTTCAACATTCACTCCTCATTTCTTCGTGACGAAGTGAATTGGGCTTACCCAAGCACTATCTGAATTAGGATATATAATTCCAGCATCTCACCATTTTAAAATCTCTTTTTTAACAACTTCTTTTATTATTGGCTTTAATCTTCTTTGAGGATCAGCTTTAGGTTCATATTTTTCAACTAACAAAATTTTGTGCATACAAATTGAAGGACTAATTACTTTATTATCTGCTAAAGTCCATCCAAAAACCTTTTCATACTTTTTCAAAAATTCTATAAACTTTTGCTCATGAATTTCAGTTAATGAATTTCAGTTAACTCAGAAGATATAATAACCGACAATGTAAATGACTCTCCTAAAAATAAATAGTTTAAATAGGCTAAATGGGTAGGTAATATCTTTAATTCAAGTTCAAATGGTTTAATACTTGAAGGAATAAGATTTTTACTATTGTTTTTCAATAAGTATAACCTCTCAAATTTGCCCTGAATATAATCCAAATCTTCTTCTTTAATTTCATCTTCATTCTCAAAAATTTCTCCTTGCTTAAATTTATCTTCAAATTCTTTCTTAAATTGTCCATTACTTAGATAATCAGTTATTTCCATCCTGAAAAATTCTTTATCTTTTTGTATTGCACGATAATTCATAACTTTTGCTATATTAAATTTTACTTCTTTATTATTAACTCTCATTATTAATTCTCCTTTTTGAACATATATTCCAGCTCTTCCTGTTGCAAGAAATGGTCTCCCTAAAATAATAGGAATCTCTTTATCTTTCTTCATATCCAATACTATAAAGTCTATAGGGAAAATAAATTTATCCACTTTTACTAGTACATCCTCTATAACACTTTTTGGATAAGTTATTGATTGGTCAGCTAACTGAAGAGTTATAGTAGTAGGGGAAATTTCTCCCAAATCTAAACATTTAAAAATTGATAAGGGCATAAGATTGATACTCACTCCTAAATCACATAAAGCTTTTCTATAAAACTTTTCACCAATTGCACAAGGTATAGTAAAACTACCAGGATCTTTTAATTTTTCAGGAAGCTTTTTCTGAATAATAATACTACACTCTACACTGAGTGCAACGGTCTCATGATCTGTAAACTTCCTTTTCTTATTTAGTACATCCTTCATAAATTTTGCATAACTTGGAATTGGTTCCAAAGCTTCGAGAAAAGGATCATTTATTGTTAACTTCTTAACGATTTCCAAAAATTTTGTAAATTGTTTATCTTTATTCTTCTGCTTCAGTCTTTGAGGAAATGAAGATAATGATTTATTTTTAAAGAAACCATGTTTTGGTTCATTTTCCTGTTGATCATTTTCCATTTCTTCCTTCTTCTTCCTTCTCTTCATCAACTTA
>NW_018165711.1:91846-92275 GCF_001263595.1 Phalaenopsis equestris | reverse complement strand
GATCCTTGTTTCAACTTCTTTTCCACTTCGTAATTGAATAGCTTCAATTTTCTCTTTATTTTGATCTTTTGGATTAACTTCCACGACACTTGGAAGAATTCCAAAAGGTCTATTACTAAGTGCAGTAGCAATATATCCTAATTGATTTTCAATATTTCTAATAGCAGCGCCTTGATACTGTATTTGATTTTCCATATTGTATATTTTCTTTTGATAATAAAATTTGAAGTTTAGATGTTAGATTTGTAAATACATAGGTATTAAATGGATTGTATGATGATCTTCATTTAGACTAATATGCAACGAGCGTGAGTGCCATTCAATTCTCTAAATGCCAATCCAAATTTTGAAAACAAAAATAAATTAGAAGTTTAATTTAAAAATTAATTAAATTTAGAATAGGGATTGTTATTTTGATTATTTATTGTG
>NW_018165711.1:89144-91784 GCF_001263595.1 Phalaenopsis equestris | reverse complement strand
AATAGTGAATTTTTCTCTAATACTAGGGGTATTTGAGAATAGTTCACTCCTATTTGATCAATATTTTTAGAAATAAAAGCAATTTGAGATGCCAAAGTAGACATTGCATCAAAATCATGAATAATGGCTACTCTCTTAGGATTTACCCTTTTAGAGGGCCATTAAAAATTGTTAGTAGTTATTTCTTCAATTAAGGAATATGCTTCATCAAAAGGTTTTGACATTAATGATTTGCCCGCAACTGCATCTATAATATATCTTAATTATCCTACTAATTCATTGTAAAAGATTTTGAATTATTGACCAATCTAGCAAAGCATGGTGTGGATATTTTCTAAGAAGATCCTTAAATCTTTCTCAGGCTTCATATATCGATTCCCTTTCAAACTGATAAAAAGATGTAACATCATTTCTAAGCTTAGTAGTTTTCGAGGGTGGAAAATATTTAGCCAAGAATTTTTGTGATTGTTCTCCCCAAGTTCTAATAGATCTAGGTGCTAATGAATTTAACTAAGCCTTGGCTTTATCCCTTAATGAAAAAGAAAAGAGTCTAAGCCTAACAACATCATTAGACACTCCATCATATTTAAATGTAGCATAAATTTCAAGAAAACTAGCTAAATGTAAGTTAGGATCTTCAGAAGGTGATCCTCCAAACTTATTATTTTGTGTCATTTGGATAATAACACGTTAAAGCTCAAATGAATTAGCAGCAATATCAGGATTTTAAATAGTTAAATGAAGTTCATCTGCTATTAAATTTGCATAATCTTTTAAAGGTCTTTATCTATTCTCAATTATTGGAGACCATAGTGTTTTTAGACACATTTTTATATCTATTTTTGAGATATTGCACTTTAATAGAAGGTATTTTTATGTTTTTCTTGCAGATACAAGTCAAAAATAGAAAAAATGCTTATACAAGTTAAAAAGGATAAAATTTGGAGCAAAAAGGTAAAAAATTGTGCAAATAATTTTTGGCGCCTAAGCACCAGATCCGGAAATTAAGCGCCGGTTAAACAGAGAAGGTTGTGCCTAAGTGCCAAGAACCCACGCTTAAGCACCAGTGGCAGTTACTAGACGATTAAAATCGATTTTCAAAAATTTTGAAAAGGTTTTTGAGGCACCCATTGGCTTAATAGGTGGTTGTAACCACCATGAACGAAAATTATCATGAAAGGATGCGTCTCTTGGGCAAATACATCAAATCAAGACACATTTGAAGAGACCCCAAGGCACCTCTTGGAAAACTATAAAAGAAAGAAGAGAGGACTTAGAAAAGAGTCCTGAAAATATTGGAAAGTTTTGAAAGTTCTTCTCTGGGGAGTTAGTTTAGATAGATTTTTAGGAACCACTTTTTATTTACTTTATCATTTTTGTTATTTTGATCTGAGGGATTATAAATGAGAAGAGATTTAAAGGAACTTCAAGAGTTTGGTGGACAACTTCAGATAAGTTTTTATCTTTTTGTTTTAGACTACCTTTGGTTTTAATCGAGACTTGCTGTTGGTTTGACAATTATTTCTTCTTTTAAACTAAAGTGTGGTTTTGTTTTCTTCATGGATTCTGAGTAGTTTTCTTTATTTTTCTTCTTAAAATGATAAGTAATTAAGTTTTGGATAGAAGTTGTGGAGAGTATTGAAATTTAATGATGGAAGAAGTTGTGATGGTTTAAATCCATGCACTTCATTTACTTCTTAATTTGGTAAATCTAGATGTCAAAATTTGTTGTGAGAACATGTAAGAACTAGACTGGTATTGTCTGAGTCAACAATTGGAAATAATCACATGAGGTTGTATGAATGAGAATGTAGTTCATATGATTGAGTGCAAATAAATAAGTAAATATTCATTGATGGGTTTAGAGTTAGAGGACTTTAAAGTGAGAGGTTAAAGCCCCCAACTTGGTTTATTATTTTAGGTTATGATACGAGAATTAGAAAGATATTTTCATATTTAGTGCTTTTCTTCTACAAAAACTCTAGTTATCTTTTTAAATTTTTATTGTTCTATCAAAATATTGAAAATACCAAAAATATTTAAATTTTCATTACTGCAAAAATCATCTTTAGTTTAGATAATTATTTTTCTATTAAAAATAGAAATTTTGCGTTCAATAGTGCATATTGCGTATTCTCCCAGCGGGTTCAATATTCAGGTCTCAATCAAAAAGTCTTATATTACTTGATAATGATATGTATATTTGCGTAGTATCCCAATATAAATATATATAAATTAAAAAGTTAAATTCTTATTTTTCTTCAGGATCAAGTTTTTGGTTTTGTTGCAAAATAAGTGAAAAATACCATCAGAACTATTGTTATACTGTGCATAAGCATTAAGTCCGGGATGAAGTTTTTGGCATCGTTGTCGGGGACGAAAACTAAGTAAATTTCTATTTTTAGAAAGTCTTCTTTAAACTTAAATATTGTATCTCATTTTGTATGTTTTATTTTATTTTATTTTATTTTATGTTAGTGTCTGCGCAGTTCAGGTTCTGAAGGACCAGTGTCCTACAATTCTGAATTAGAAAGAACTATTAGAAAAAATCAGAAAGACCAAAAAAAAATTAAAAATCTTGAAAAATCCAAAATAATTACAGAAATGGCAAACCAAAATAATCAAAATGCTAAAATTCAT
>NW_018165711.1:85017-89115 GCF_001263595.1 Phalaenopsis equestris | reverse complement strand
TATGCCAACCCTACTGTAGATGAACTTCATTGTAGTATTCAAAAACCTACTGTAATGGCTAATTCATTTGAGCTTAAACCTGCTATTATCCAAATGGTATCAAATAATCAGTTTGAGGGATCACCAACTGAAGATCCAAATTTACATTTTACCAATTATTTAGAATTATGTGCTACATTTAAATACGATGGTGTTTCAGATGATGTCATTAATCTTATGTCATTTCTTTTCTCACTGAGGGAAAAAGTTAAGACGTGGTTGAATTCATTAGCACTTGGATCCATCAAAACTTGGGGTGATTTAGCACAAAAAATTCCTTGCTAAATATTTTCCACCATAAAAAACTACGAAGCTTAGAAATGATATTTCATCTTTTAATCAGTCTGAAGGGGATCTATTTGCATGAGAACGATTTAAAGAACTCTTAAGAATGTATGCACACCATGCTATACCAGATTGGTTAATAATTTAAACCTTTTATAAAGGATTAATTGGTTCTCTTAGATCCATTATCGATGCCGCTGCAGGTGGTTCATTGATGTCAAAACCATTTCATGACGCTTATGCTTTAATTGAAGAGATGGCTATCAATAATTTTCAATGA
Organism: Phalaenopsis equestris; assembly: GCF_001263595.1. Taxonomy (NCBI): domain Eukaryota; kingdom Viridiplantae; phylum Streptophyta; class Magnoliopsida; order Asparagales; family Orchidaceae; genus Phalaenopsis; species Phalaenopsis equestris. The sequence continues at coordinate 88,511 of NW_018165711.1, read as the reverse complement.
CCTTCTGAGAGGGTGAATCTAAAGAACGTAGCCAATATTCATGAAACTAATGCATATATATGTTAACAAATCAAGTTGCTACAGTTTTAAGGAAGTTAGACCAATTTGGAATGATTTTTTCTCAACCAGTCTCCATGATTGAAGAGAATTTATTAGAATTAGAAACTTTGAATGCCATAAATAATAAGCAAAATAACCCATATCCAAATTATTATAACCCAGTTTGGAAGAACCATCCCAACTTTAACTGGAATAACAATTCGGGTGGTAATAATCAGCAATGGGGAAACAACCAAGGAAACCCATTAAGAAACTGGAACAACCAAGGGAATAATAATTATAGATCTACTTATCATTCAGGTTTCAACAGTAATACACAGTTTAAGGATAATAAGTTGTCTATCAAAGAAGTGGTGTTACAAATGAGAAATCAACTACAAAATCAAGGAGCTACAATTAAGAATATTGAGAATCAACTTGGGCAAATAACAAATTCATTAAGTAATAGATCCTAAGGAACACTTCCTAGTAATACTGAATCAAATCCAACAGACCAGAATAAAGAACAAGTTAAAGCCGTACAACTTAGAAGCGGAAGAGAGTTTGAAGGTCTGCCAAAAGTTGATTTAGAAAAACCACCACCTCCATTTCCTCAGAGACTTCAATAACAGAAGTTGGATAATCAATTTTTAAAATTTCTGGAAATTTTTAAGAAGCTTACAATCAATATTCCTTTTGATGATGCCTTAGAACAAATCCCAAGCTATGTAAAGTTTATGAAGGATATTCTCAACAAAAAAAGGAAGTTTGAAGATAATGAGACTGTTGCACTTAGTGAGGAGTGCAATGCTATAATTCAGAAGAATCTTCTTGAAAAGCTTAAAGATCCTAGTAGTTTTTAAATTTTATGGGAAAGCTTTACGTGATTTAGGTGAAACATTAATCTAATGACATTATCAATATTTAAGAGATTGGGATTAAGAGAAATAACCCCTACTACTGTAACTCTGCAGTTAGCAGATCATTCAATAACCTATCCTAAAGAAGTTATAGATAATGTCTTAGTGAAAGTGGATCAAATTATCTTTCATATTGATTTCATTGTGCTAGATATGGAGGAAGACAAGAGAGAAACCTATCATTTTGGGGAGACCTTTTCTAGCCATAGGAAGAGCAATTATAGATTTGCAGAAGGGGGAATTAATAATGCGTGTCAATGATCAAGCTATTACTTTTAACATTTACTTTTAACATTTCAAACATTTCAAAATCAATGAATTACTCTGCAAAAGGTAAAGATGATGAATGCTATAGAATGGATGTTATAAGATATCTGAGCGAATGTCATTTCAAGACTATTTATGAAGAAAAATCTAAAGAAAAAGATTTGAAACACGAGCAAGAAGAGGAATTAGATCAATGTGTAAACCTTTTTAAGGAAGATTCATGTTATGTTCAAGAAAGTTTCGAAATTTTGGACATGATAAACAAAGATAAAAAATTTTGTCCATCTATTGAAAAACCTTCAAAAATTGAGTTGAAATTACTTCCTAAACATTTAAAATATGCCTTTTTAGGAGATTCCTCTACTTTACCTGTTATAATTTTCTCAAAGTTAGCAAAGGAAGAAGAAGAAAAGCTGATGAAAATTCTAAAAAATTTTAAGAAAACCTTCGAATGGACAATTGTTGATATTAAAGGAGACAGTTCATCAATTTTTATGCACAGAATTAATTTAGTAGAAAACTGCAAACCCAAGGCTGATCCACAAAAGATATTAAATCCTATTATGAAAGGGGTTAAAAAAATTTTAAAGTGGTTAGATGCTGGAATTATTTATCCTGTTTTAGATAGTGCAAGGATTAGTCCAATTCACTGTGTTCCTATAAAAGGATGAGTAACTGTAACTATGAATGAGCATAATGAGTTAATACATACTAGACAAGTTACAGGGTGGTAAATATGCATTGATTATAGAAAACAAAATCTTGCCACTGTGAAAGATCATTTTCCACTACCCTTTCTAGACCAAATCCTGGATAGACTAGCTGGGCACAAATACTTTTATTTTCTAGATGGATATACCGATTATCACGAAATTCAAATATCTCCTGGGGATCAAGAGAAAAAAAATATTTACCAGTCCTTATGGTACTTTTGCTTTTAGAAGAATGACTTTTGGTTTATATAATGCCCCTGCTACATTTCAAAGATGTATGATGACAATTTTTTGTGATTTAATTGAAAAAGCGATTAAAGTCTTTATGGATGATTTTTCAGTGTTTGGAACTTCATTTGACTCAAATTTATAACATTTATCTAACGTTCTTAAGCGCTGTGAAGAAACAAATTTAGTCCTTAACTAGGAAAAATGCCAATTTATGGTAGTAGGAGGAATTGTATTAGGTCATCAAATATCAAAAAATTGTATAGAAGTAGATCCTGCTAAAATTCAAGTGATTAATAACTTACCTTATCTAAGAAATGTAAGGGAAGTTAGGAGTTTTTTAGGACATGTTAGATTTTACAAGAGATATATTAAAGACTTTTCTAAAATTGATGAGCATTTATGTCATTTAGTGGAGAAAGATGTGATTTTCTATTTTGATGAGAAATTCCTAAAAGCTTTTGAATTATTTAAATAAAAATTAATCACTGTACTAAATATAGTTTCACCAAACTGGGAAAAATCTTTTGAACTTATGTGTGATGCAAGTGATTATGCTATTGGAGCTGTTTTAGGACAAATATATGATAAAATTTTTAAAGTTATTTACTATGCTAGTAAAACTCTTAATGAAACTCAAATTAATTATACAACAACTGAAAAAGAGTTATTAGCAATAGTATATGCCTTTGATAAATTTAGATCATATTTGATTGGAACTCATTGTATAATGCATACAGATCATTCTGCTATTAAGTACTTAATGAAAAAGAAGGATACTAAACCGAGACTTATAAGATGGATTCTTCTTTTACAAGAATTTGATTTTTAAATAGTAGATCAGAAGGGAACTGAAAATCAAATTGTTGATCATTTATTTAGGCTTCAATAAGAAAAAACCACTCTGTTTTGAAAAAGAAATTAATGAACATTTTCCAGGTGAAAAATTGTTCACTGTAAATGAGTGGCGTGTTCCATGGTATGCCGACATTGTGAACTATATTGTTAGTGATCTTAAGCTAAGACTTATTTTTGGGATGAACCATATTTATATAAACAATGAAAAGATTTGATCATTCTAAGATGTGTACCATTAGAAGATACTTATGAAATTATCTAAAAATGTCATAATTCTAAAAATGTCATAATTCTAATTTCAAATTAGATTTTTGGGGACATTTTGGAGTGGATAAAACAACATACAAAATTCTATAATCTGGATTTTATTAGCCTACAGTTTTTAGAGATGTTACTGCTTATATCAAAACTTGTGATGGATTTCAAAGAGTAGAAGAGTAGGCAATATTTATAGAAGAAATGAGATGAT
>NW_018165711.1:80490-84946 GCF_001263595.1 Phalaenopsis equestris | reverse complement strand
GGATTAGATTTCATGAGACCATTTATACCATCTTTCAAAAATTTATATATTTTGTTAGCAGTGGACTATGTATCCAATTGGATAGAAGCTATTGCTTTACCTTAATGTAATGCTGAAAGTGTTGCAATTTTTTTTAAAACAAACTTATTTTGTAGATTTGGGTTGCCGAGAGTTATCATTACTGATGGGTGAAGTCATTTCAGAAATTCCATTATAGAGAAGTTATTAAAGAAATATCATATAAATCATAGGATTGCTACTGTTTATCATCCTCAAACAAATGGTCCGGCTCAATTGTCCAATCAAGTAATTAAAATAATTATGGAAAAAATTGTGAATCCAATAAAAATGGATTGGTCAGATGGATTGGTCAGTTAAAAGTTAAACTTGACTATGCTTTGTGCGCTTATAGGACTGCATATAGAACGCCTATAGGAATGTCCCCATGTAGCCTAATATTTGGGAAAGCTTATCACTTACCAATTGAACTTAAGCATAAAGCATATTGGGCTATTAAAGAGTTCAATTATAATTTAAAAGATGCTGGTGAGAAAAAATTGTTACAATTAAATGAGCTTGAAGAGATAAGGAATGAATCTTCTAAGAGTGTTACGATTTATAAAGAAAAGATAAAAATGTGGCATGATCGAAAGATTCTTACTAAAAATTATAGCTAGGGCAACAAGTTTTGCTATATAATGGAAGGTTAAGATTATTTCCAGGCAAACTTAAGTCCAGGTGGATGACCCATTTGTTATGATAAAAGTTTATCCTTATGGAACTGTGGAAATTAAAGATCCTGATTTTGAGAAAATTTTTAAAGTGAATAGACATAGACTAAAACCTTATTATATAAGGGATTAGCAAAAATATAATGATGGAATGATGTTTGGTCAACCAGAATGAGCACTGGTTACATCGGGCTGACGACGTAAAACAAAGCGCTTTGTGGGAGGCAACCCATAGTTTTCAGTGTGTTTTTGCTTTGATTTTTGTTATGAGTCTGATTAAGAAATTTAAGGTTGTTTTTTTTAGTTTTTTATGTGCTAGTAATGATTTTTAGACTTTATTTAGTGACTTAGACATGTTAGAATGAGAATTTGGACTTTAAGTTGACTGGTGCAAAAATGTGTACTGGCGCTTAAGCGCCAGATCCGACGCTTAAGCACGTCAATTTAAACACATGTGAAATTTTCAATTTCTAGATGGTGTAACTGGAATTTAGTTGGAATAAACGTGTCTTGGCAGTTTCTAGTCTTGCCTAGAAGTTATGAGGGGGAATTAGGCCTATAAATACAAGGGGTTTGTGAAGGAATTTGACCCCGGAATATTTTTAGCTTTATAAGTCTAAGAAAGAGAGAGATTTAGGGAAAATTTCTTCATGGGAAATGAATTTGAAGGAGAAGGAAGAAGCCACGAGGAAGAATTTCATTAGTTAAAGTGCACAGAAGATGTAAAATGGTTTCTTAGCCGTTAGTATTGAAGAGATATCAGAGAAGATGAACAAGATGGAGAATAATATATCTGTATTAGAAACTAAGGTGCTTGAATTGCATGCTCAATTAGAACATATTAGGTGGCAACTTAAGATACAGTTCAACCATACCAGTTATCCAGAGGAAGCAGATAAGGTGATGTTCCTTAAATAAAAGTGGATCCAAGATGATAGTATTAGGAGCTCGTCACCACCGTCCGTTTTATCAACTCTATATTCCTAGAGAGACTACTAAGAGACAAGAATTCATTCCTTCTAATGAAAAGTGGCATTAAGTTAAGTGTTAGGAATTGTGTGTTTGGAGTCATATTTTTAAGTGTGTTAGTGTTTATATCTTGTGTTCAGTGTTTGTGTCACTTATATGTTTAATTGTAAATGTGTGTTAAGTGTTTTGTACTTAGGAAAATTTTTTCATCCAAGACTATTTAAAGAGAGAACTAAGCGTTAAATAAGTTTGTACTTGTTTGTGAATTAATATAAGTTTGTTTTGGTGAAAATTTGTGTTATTTTTAGCCTCAAATTGAATTAAATATTATGGAGAATTTTGAGAGAGAAGGGAGTTATAGGAAGTAAAAATTGTCATTTAAGTGCTATGAGACCATTTAAGGGTGGTTTACTTAGGCTAATAGTGCATTTTAATTACAATTAAAAATTTCAAAAATTATGCACTGGCACCTATGTGTTACATCTTGCGCTTAAGCACGAGCCAACCGAAGAGGCAGGTGCCTAAATGCCACTTACCCTTGCTTAAGCACTGGTTCACAAAAATCGTTTGGCAAACGGTTAAAAGTGAATTTTTGGTCCAAAATTGCCATTTTTAATGCCTCCTATCGTCTTCCCCAAATTGAGTTCGCAATTTTGAGGGCTAGAACAAGTGAAATTTGGATATTTCTTGGTGGAATCAACTGAGATTTGCTAGATCCAAGTTCCTTGAGGTAAGATTTGCTAGATCCAAGTTTTAGATTTGCTAGATCCAAGTTTTTTGAGGTAAGAGCCTTACTTCTATGTAAAAAATTTGGATTTTCACCATATAGTTTAAGCACACTTGGAAGATTTTGAAAATTTACTATTCATGGTGAAAAGTGAAGAAATATCTAAGGAAATTCTTTGAGAAGTTTAGTTAGTGCTTTGGGAAGTTTAGTTTAGTGATTTAAACCTGAATTTTAAAGTTGTTTTTGGAATTTATCAAATTTGTAGAATGACACCAAGAATGAAAAGGAGCAAAGGAATGAACTCATTTGATTCAAGCAAATTTGTCAGTTCAAAAGCTCAGGATCGATATAGTGACGCTCTAAAGTCAAGAAAATTGTCAAGAAAATTGATTCAGGAGCAAATTGATTCAGGAGCGATGTTTTAAGAGCCCAGGTGGAGAAGTGGAAGACCTGATAGTCCGTCGACAGTGGGAATAATTTTGTTATTTCTTTGTTGTCGCTGTAATTCCTGTTATAAGGGATTTTTATACAAATCTCCCAGAGGCTGAGGACGATCGAGTTATGGTTTGAGGGAAGTTGGTACCTTTTACTCAGAGGTAATCAACTTATTTTACCATTTACCACGGGAGACTTCTTGTTTTTATGTGAATTATAGTCATACTGAACGGAAGTTAGACGAGCTTATTTCATACATGACTATTGAGAGAGGACTTTGGAAGATTAACAATGAGAGGAGAGTAAATTTCCCAACTTTAAAGTTATGTGCACCTTCAAAGGCCTGACATTATTTTATTTTCGCTCGTCTGCTTTCGACTAATCATGTCAGTGAAGTGACCAAAGATAGAGCAACGTTAAGTTATTGTATTCAGAAGAGAAAGCCCATCAACATAGGGGCTTTGATCTATTACACTATCATCAGTTCAGTTGCTGTTGCTACTACTGCAGGTATGGGATTTGCTTCTTTGATATTTTCTTTATGCGAGCAGGCTGAAGTAAAGTATGATAGTTGGGAGGAAGTTATGTTACCTCTAAAGCCCATCACGAAGGTGAATGTGAAGATTTATTCTGAGCATTCAATTTTTTGCTGGAGAGGAGGATTTTCCAGGAGCTATGGAATGGAAACGTCTGCTGCATCTACCTATGCTGCTTCTTCATCTAGACCATCTACGTCACATGCTTCTACATCTAGGGTGATTCTACAAAGACTTAGGATGAGTTATTACAGAAGATGATGGATAATATAGATGATGGATAATATTATTACAGAAGATGATGGATAATATCAATTTTACCGCTGATAAGATACAAAATTTAGAGCATTTTGCATATCATACTAATAGTTATAATAGCAGGAAAAGTGATTATGAAGAGAAATTCCACTCATCCTTGGAGAGTCTAATTAGAGGTGAACCAAGAGTGAGAGGTGAACTGATTAGAGGTGAACCAAGAGTGAAATTTCCTCCATATCCTTGATATCCTGATTATGAGCCTACAAAAAAATGGTACAGCAGTAATTCTAAGGATGAAGAGTAGAGCTCAGAGATTCATTTTATGATTGGAAAAATGTATTGTTTTGGACTATGTTGTGCTTTGGACTTTTATGTTTTATTTTTATTATGACATTTGTGGTAGTTAATATTTTATTTTTAAATTTTAGGATAGTAACTATTGTTTTGTGTTTAGTACTGTGATTTAGTTAGTTTAGAACTTAACTTAATTTCATATCTGTTATAAAGTAGAAAATCTTGCTAGCTTAGATCTTAAACTTGAAATTCAAAAACTGCTACCTTTTATTTTTCTTTTATCATATTTGCAAGTTTGTCTTTATGTTAAGATTGTGATGTCAGTAGTGTGTATGTTTGCTTTTTTTTATACCCAATGTTTAGAAGTCAGTTTGAATCTCTACTTGTTAAATTAAAATGAAAATATAGAAAATTTTATCAAAAATTAATTTTACTCCTGTTTTTAGTTTTATACTTGTATCATTGGGTTTAAATAATTCCTATAAGCATGTTATTTTTTTTTTCAT